>NC_092872.1:753265933-753313433 GCF_028372415.1 Notamacropus eugenii
AAGGACTATCTTCCGTTAACTTTGCTAGTTTATTATGCTGAAGAAAACGCTTGTGTTAATCATTCCTGTGGTGCATGAAAGCCATTTTTTTCTGACTACTTACAAAATTTGTTGATTTTTATTGAAATTGTTAAGTTTGGTCTTCAGCACAGTTATTGTTGTTTGTGGAGCTGATTTGTGAATTCTTTTACATGGCGCAATAGTTTATGTGTTCAGAAGTTCTGAGCAGTTTTTATCTTATAATTATATATACATATAATATTGCTATTATACTTATGTATATACATATAATATTATATCTTATCCTGTATTTACAGTCTATTAAATTATTTCTTATATTTCAATTTTTTCAGGTTTGAAATCTTATGTTTTTCTTCTTGGTGGCTTACAATCCTTAAGTTTATAGACAGCTAATGGGGTTGGAGTCATGAAGATGTGAATTCACATCTAGCCTTAAACACTTCGTAGGTAAATGACTTTGGACAAATTACTTAAAATCTCATTGACTCTATTTATACTGTAAAATTGATAACAATAACAATAGTATCTGTCTTGCAGAGTTGTTGTGAGGATCAAGTAAGAAATATTCAGAAAAAGTGTTTCACACACTCCCTGACACATAGCATGTGCTTTGTAGATCCTTATTCCTCCTTTCTCCTTCTACTTGTCTCTATATATTTTTTCTTAATGATTATCACATGCATATTTTATAGGCTCTATTTTTGAAAAAAAAATATTTCTTTTTGCTTTTATTGTCCTAGATTTACTTAATAGTCTCAATCCATTTCCTATTATTATTATTATTATTATTATTATTATTAGTAGTAGTAGTAGTAGTAGTAGTAGTAGTAGTAGTAGTAGTAGTAGTAGTAGTAGTAGTATAGTGAGATTTGCCACCATGGACTCGTTTTGTTGTTTTGCCAAATAGTTTTGCTATGCACACCACAAAATATGTTTTCATGATTTCTCTTTCTCTTTGGAAACACTGGGGAACAACATGCTGTGGTTCCAGATACTCTGGATAATTCCCAAGGTCCCCAGGTTCATCAGTTATTGATTAATTTGCTTTTGTTTTTTTTCTTCCAGTATTCACTCAGAGATGTTTGGACTCATTTAGATGATCCAGAGTCCATATTCCTTTTTTAAAATTTTTTTATCCAAATTATTTCTAAACCGCATGATCTTTGAAGAATGATTACTACAAAGGGCACATGACATATATTCTATTATCATTTACTCCCATTCTCAAAGAATGAAGTCTCATATATATTTAGTAAGTCCTCACATTTCAGAATCATTTCAAATGAAAACTAGCTTTTGCTTCCAGTTTCTGTACCTAGACTAGAACATATTGCAACTTAAAAAAAATGGCACATCATCTTCTAGATAGGTTTGCTTTAATGTTCTAGCTATATATTATTTAAGGATAACACATTTTACAGTTCAAATATTGACATTTACTGATGCAATCATGCTGTAGAAGAAAAAACTGTCTAAAAGATTTCCTTCTTGTGATCTTTTGTATGTAAAGGTGTAACTGAGTTCAAGATAATTTGTCCCACCACACACATTATAAAGATTTCACTTTTCACTCTTTCAATAGAATATAGAAGAAATCAAATCTAATATAGATGAAATTAAATTATATTGCTTTTTTAAAAAGTTAGAAAATGTAGTCCAGTTTCAATTTCTTTTCAATTTTAGCATGATGCAGAGATTTTAAAATGGGATGAAAATCTGACTTGCATGATATTGTTGGTAACTGGGAAAAAATTCAAACTGTGAAAATTCATTATGCAAATGAAAATATCAAATGTTGGCACAATTATCAAAATGAAAGCAGTTAATATTTTAGTTCTAAAATAACACACTAGTTTGTGCAAAGCACAAAAAATCATCTTGCTAGCCCAACTGTTGATTGTGAGGTGGTCAGAAAACATTTAGCTTGTAAGGATATTGAAGAGCTTCAAACAAATATGAAAAGAAATTTTTTGTCTTTATTGGAATGGTGTTATGCTTAGTACACTAATTTTGATATTCAGATTTTTTTTATCAGAAATGACACTGCATAATTGTAATACTGATCTAAGAATCTTGTCTTTATTTTAAATCAAGAAACAGAACAAAAGTATTCAGAAAGCACTAGCAGGCATTAGATAATCCAAGATACTAGCTTTAGTCCCAGAAAGAACAAAGAAAATCAGACTTTTTTTTAGATGGTTGAAATTTTTAATAACTAGAATAACATGTGTGCAAGCAAGTGTCATGAGACTTTTGTTTTAAATTTGCCTTAAAGTTGGTCTCTTTTTTCCTCAGATATGGTAGTTCTGAAATTGTTTCCTGGAAGTATAAAAAAGTACCAAATATAAACAATCTCTTGCATTGTGCATACTTGGAATTGTACAATTCAAAAATTGTAGAGCTATCTATGTACGGTTAAATTTCATCAAATCTTGGATAATCCATTAACGTACAAAATATCAATTCACAGAAAGAACAGAAACCTACTTCTTTTTGTTACACATATATTCAAAAATTACCTAAAGAAAAAACTTTTAATTATTTTGGCCTTCTTCTACATTTGTATGTTGATACATTTATTGAAATATTCCTGTTGAGCTATGTTTGATCTTTTCCTTGTCAAGTCAGTTTGCTATCTTAATATCAGCCATCCAGACAAAACAGATAAGCAGAAAGATGAGCTCTTCCCCACTTCCCTGTTATAATTATGAAGTCAGTTTAAGACATGACCCCAAATCCTGTGTTGTGGTGGCAAATAGTGGGTCCAAAGAGAAAGAAAGTGACTTGGCCAAAGTCACACAGGTAGTGGTTAGAAGGATTGAAAGAGAAACTTACATCCTCTGTTTCCACATCAATGGCATTCTCTGCATTAAAATATCCTACTCAGAAGTGGATGTATTTTTTTCCTCTACTCCAAATGAAAAATATTTCTGAGAAGAAAAATGAAAAGAGGCTGAGCAGAAACTGATTTTCAGAGAAAAGATGAGGAGGATAATTTTGTCAAAAATATTGTCGTATCTGAATATTCAAAGGGACAATTTACCCTTTGCGTGGAGGAGACAGATCCCTGAGGTGAAAGACCTATCCTTGGTTCCTAATGATCCCTAAATTCCTGAAAAGTTCAAACCTGTGACTACACAAATATCTGGAGAAAATAGGATACAATTAGGAAATAGAAAAATATGATAATAGATACTGAAATTAATATCATATGGATAAAAAATCTGTTTGAAAAAGGTACTTGATAAAAGATCTATAAAGAATGAGTGGAACGTTTAATCTGCTGTCATTTTTTATTTATTTTTAGTTTTCAACATTTACCTGCTCAATATTTTGAGTTCCAAATTTTCTCACCATCTCTCCCCTCCCACCACCTCAAGACACTGAGCATTCTAATAACTGCTTTCCCCAATCTGTCCTTCCTTCTGTCACACCTTCTATCACACTCCTGCCTTCCCTTGTCCTCATCTTCTCTCTTTTCTTGTAGGGAAAGATAGATTTCTATACCTCCATTACTTGAATTTCTTATTTCCCAGTTGCATGCAAAAACAATTCTCAACATTCGTTCCTAAAACTTTGAGTTCCAACTTCTCTCTCTTCCTTCCTCCCCACCCATCCCTACAGAGAAGGCAAGCAATTCAATATAGGCTATACATGGGTAGTTACAGAAAAGATTTCCATAATAGTTATGTTGTGAAACACTATATTTCTCTCCATCCTATCCTGTCCCATATTTATTCTGTTTTCTCTTTTGACCTTGTCCCTCCCCAAAACTGTTTGCTTCTAATTACTCCCCACTCCCATTTGCCCTCCCATCTATCACACCCCACTTATCCTCTTCTCCCCTACTTTCTCATAGTGTAAGATAGATTTAGATACCAAATTGAGTGTGCATTTTATTCCCTGCTTAAGCCAGATATGATGAGAGTAAGCTTCACTTCCTCCCTCTTACCTTCCCCCTTTTCCCCTCCATTGAAAAAAGCTTTTTCTTGTCTCTTTTATGAGAGATAATTTCCCCCATTCCATTTCTCCCTTTCTCCTCCCAATATATTTCTATCTCATCTCTGAATTTTATTTTTTAGATATCATCCCTTCGTATTCAAATAACTCTGTGCCTCTGAATATATATACATGTATATATGTGTATGTATAAATATATATATGTATATGTGTGTATATTTATATATGTGTATATATTATATACACAAAAATGTATATCTACATATATATGTGCATGTGTTGTGTATATGTGTGTGTGTGTGTGTATGTAGGTACATAATCCCTCCAACTACCCAAAAACTGAAAAATTTTCAAGAGTTACAAATATTACCTTTTCACGTAGAAATACAAACAGTTCAACTTTAGTAAGTCTCTTATGATTTCTCTTTCCTGTTTACCTTTTTATGTTTCTCATCCTTCTTGTGTTCGAAAGTCAAATTTTGTATTGAGCTCTGGTCTTTTCATCAAAAATGCTTGAAAGTCCTCTATTTCATTGAATGACCATTTTTCCCCTGAAATATTAAACTCAGTTTTGCTGGATAGGTGATTCTTGTCTTTAAGCCTAGTTTCATTGACTTCTGGAATATCATATTCCAATTTCTTCAGTCCCTTAATGTAGAAGCTGATATATCTTGTGTTATCCTGACTGTTTCCACAATACTCGAATTGTTTCTTTCTGACTGCTTGCAATATCTTCCCCTTGACTTGGGAACTCTGGAATTTGACTACAATACTACTAAAAGCTTTTCTTTTTGGATCTCTTTCAAGAGGTGATTGGTGGATTCTTTCAGCATTTATTTTACCCTCTGGTTCTAGAATATCATGGCAGTTTTCCTTGATAATTTCATGAAAGATGATGTCTAGCTCTTTTTTTGATCATGGCTTTCAGGCAGTCCCATAATTTTTAAATGGTCTCTCCTGGATCTGTTTTCCAGGTCAGTTGTTTTTCCAAGAAGATATTTCACATTTTCTTCTATTTTTTTCATTCTTTCGGTTTTGTTTTGTAATTTCTTCATTTCTCATAAAGTCATTTTCTTCCTACTGCTCCATTCTAATTTTTAAAGAGCTGTTTTCTTCACCGAGCTTTTGAACCTCCTTTTACGTTTAGCTAATTCTACTCTTTAATGCATTGTTCTCATTGTCTTTTTGGACGTCTTTTGTCAGTTTGATTAGTCTCTTTTTAAAGGTGTTACTTTCTTCAGTGGTTTTTGCATCTCCTTTAACATGCTGTTGACTCACTTTTCATGATTTTCTTGTATCACTCTCATTTCTCCTCCTAATTTTTCTTCCACTTTTTCTTACTTGATGTTCAAAATGCTTTATGAGCTCTTCCATGGCCTGAAACCACTGTATTCTGTTAGAGGCCTTGGGTGAAGAAGCCTTGGCTTTTATGTTTTCCTCTGATTGTATGCTTTTTTCTTCCTCATGTTCTCTGCTCCAAGTCTGGTGTGATAGGCCTTTCCTGTCAACCTTTCAGGCCCTCTTGGTCTGGAAATCTTTTTCACTCTCTCATTTTGTGGATTCTCCTACTCTATATTTTGTTTAGAGTCATTCATTTTTACAGGTATTTTATGGGTTATGAGGGTAGAGTTACAGCAGATCCATCCTTCTACTCTACCATCTTGGCTCCCCCCACATCTACTGTTATTTTTAAAGTGATATTGAAAGAAGAAAAAAATCTTGCCCTACCAGGAATATAAATAGCATGAGGTCAATGGGATGACATAAATTAAATTTCAACCATTGCTAGGACAGGTACATGCAAACATGCACACACACATAAACACACATGCATACAAATACACACATACATACATGCATGGAAACACATACACATTTTATGAAGCATCATTAAGAGGTGGGGAATCATGTACTAGGTAGCACACTATACAATGAGTTAGGAATATTTGGATTCAAATTCTACCTATGACAGTTACTAAATATGTGAGCCTGGGCAATGTACTTGAATGCTTTCTGCTTCAGCTTCTTCATATGTGAAGTGAAGCAGTTGGATTTCATATTCTCTAACCTCCCATTGAACTCTAAATCTTTCCTCTATTTTGTAGAGCAGAAATCTTGGCATAGGATTTTTCCTTCCTTCCTTCTGTCCTTCCTTCCTTCCTTCCTCTTCTTTCTTCTTCATCTTCTTTTTCTTCTTCTTCCAATCCTCTCTCTCTCTCTCTCTCTCTCTCTCTCTCTCTCTCTCTCTCTCTCTCTCTCTCTCTCTCTCTCAATTCTCCATCTCCCTCTTGCTCTTCTCCCTCTCTCCCTTTCTCTGTGTTTTTCTCAGAAGCAACATCACCATATCACCTTATGCAATCCCCTGTCATTTAAGAATCATTATTAACCTCTTTTTTCTTCTTTCCTGGCATCATTCCCAAATCTTTCTCTTTACAACTCCCTCTCCTTGCTCTTATTTCTGTGCACTAGTGTCACTCAGGACAAATCAAATCCTTCCACTACAAGCTTCGTTTTCTTGGGTTTTAAGGCATCTGACATTTATCACCACCCCACACTCAAAAACTTCTTTTACACACAGTCCCATTTCCTTGGTTTTTAATTCCATGTAAAATAGATTAATTTGCATACCTTGGACAAATTAATATAATCCTTGGAATGCAAAGTAAAAGTCAAATAACATTTGAGCAGTGTTGCATTTCCTTTCCTCTAAACGATAGTGTAATTAGCAGTTAACAGTATTAGCAGTGGTCTTATCCCTTCTCTGTTTTTCCTTCATGTGTACTATTTAATTAAATTCCATCTCATTTTTTTTTACTTAGTATCCTTTGCCACTCTCAGTTCACTGTGATATTTCATTCCCCTGACACTATGTTTTACAAGATTTTGCTACTCTTTCTAACTCATCTTGTTACTTTCTATTTCTTTGTTCTTCCATATATGACATTTTTAAATAACTTGGCTAATGAAACAATAACTCTGACTCTGCCTCCAGGACACCAGTTTTGTCCTGGTGACAGTAAACTTGTATACAAGTTTTGTTGCGGTTGTTTGTTTGTTGTTGTTTGCATTCTCTTCCCCAGAATTATACCTCCTAGTCATTCCTTGGACATTCCAACACATGATGCTTCCAGAGTATATCCCCTTACCATTTTCTGGCTCTCTTTTTTGCATTGCCTTGCTCCATGAAAGTAAAGAGTGTCCTCTTTGTTAATATTTCTGTCTCTATCATGTAACACAGATACTGGCATAGAGTAAGTATTAAATATGTAACATATATAGCATATATATATGCTATATACGTTACATATATATGTATATATGTAAAAAATACACACACACACATATATATATTAATTGCAATTGTCCCTTCTTGTCACGTCCTTGACCCTCTCACTTCTTGATTTTCTTCTGTTCCCTCAATTTAATCTCCTTTCTCTCTCCACTTGCCTCTTTTTACTAACCTTGACACCTCACTATTCTTCCCTTATTAACAATTAGCTAATATACTACAAGTACTTGGGCTGGACCACAGAGATCATTCAACTGAATTTCTACTTTCAGTGTCAGGGGGGCAGGGGGAGCCAGGTCTCCATAAGAGTCAGAAGATAAAGGAATTTAGACCTTTAAGACCTTTAAGATAGAAGGAATCTTGTTATAACTACAGGACAAAACACAGTCATTTCCTTTAACTCAGAGATTCCTAATTTGTGATTCCATGAACTTGTATTAATTATATATATATATATATCTTAATTTTCACTGATGTCTAATTAAAATTTTGCATTCAGCTGTTTAGAAAACATTATTCTGAGAAGGTCTCATAAATTTCATTAGACTTCCTAAAGAATCATAACACAGAAGTTAAGAACCCTACTTTGGCTTATCTTTGTGTGTTGGAGTCTTCAATCCCTTTGCCATATTGATTGCCTGCATGACTGCCAATTGTTTAGTGTCCTTTCTAAAACAGAATGTCCATTAGTGAAGACAGTAAATCAAATGTTGTCTGATGAGTACGGAGCACAGCATGATCATCACCTTCCTTGCTCTCAACACTCTGCTCCTCCAAACAACAGGACACATTAGTCCGTTTTGGTGCCGTTTGTATTCTGTTGCCTCATATTGAAGTTTCAGACCAACAAAGCTATCAACAAGGCTTCTTTCATTGGACCAATCATGGAAACTCTAAATTCACTGTTCACATTTACTTCATAAGCTATAAATTGCAGACTATTAATCTACTCTTTCCTTAGGAATAAAAACAATAAAAACAGTCATGCACAAGTTTAAGGGTTTAGTAAGGTAGAAAGAGTAGATTTGGAGTTAGAAAAGGTTCATTCAAATTCCATTTCTGCTTTAATTCTGTGTGAGCCCTCAGGCAAGTCATTGAAAATATTTGAGTCTCAGTTTGTTTGTTTTTTTCACCTGTAAAACTGCGTGGATAAAAGAAAGAAAATCTAAGATGGCTCTCCTCTTCACCTACAAGTTCCATTAGAATTTCTCTCTCTTATGTTTTATTATTTCAATCAAGAATCCTGAAACAGATCTAAATTCTAATGTCTTACAATAGAAAATAGCAGGATAGGAGTTTATTAATGTCATTGTATCAGGGTTCACTTTTAGGAATATTGTTTAAGCTAAAGTTTGACCTGGTATGTTGAGATGGGGATTAGCATTCACTTTCTTGGCAGCATTTTTATTGAAATCTTGAGCAGAAGAACAGAAAATCTCAGAGCAGAAACCAAGTTGATTAGGATAGAAAGCCTACAATCTTGGAGCACCTGAATCATTATTTAATAAGTCTTGGATTTCTCAAACATTTCTTTCTCAAACTGCCAGCTCGTTTTCCAACCAGCCTGAAAATTAGCATAAGTCCGCAGACTCAGAATCTGAAGGAAATGACAGCCAAATTAGGAAAAAAAAAAAACACATGGATTTCTCATAGATAAATTACATCAATATAGGCAGACAGTGATAAAGTGGAAGAGGAAAAGGACAAAAAAGAGAAGAGATAATGGCAAATAGAGGTAAATGGAGAAGGACAGTAAGAGACAGAGAATCAGGGACAAAGAGTTAACAAGAAAAAGGAAGAAGAACGATGAAAATAGTCTGCCTAGGGTGCAGAAGGTTGAAGGATCAATGCATAATGAACTTGTCACCACTCAGGAAATCAGAACTTTTTTAAAAAAAATTTAACTATTTTTGTATTGGTTAATCTTGGGTAAGAACATAGATGACAGAAATATTTATCAGAGATACAGTGGACATATACTAATCCGAGGGAGAGCTAATACAGTGACTGATGAAGACAAGATCAAAAAAGATCATGAACAATTGGGGCATTTTGCTGAAACTAAAAAGATGAACCTCACTGTGGATAAATCTAAAGTCTTACAATTCAGTTAAAAAATTTCACTTAAGAAGGAAAAGATTAAGCAACAATTTGTCAGGAAAAATAATTTGAAACAGATTTGTGGATTTTTAAGGGACTAAGTCAGAAAGAATTACATCATATGGTGACCAAAGAGTGCATGATTTAAGTGAGCTATATAGTTCCTAGGAGCTATATAGTTCCTAGAGAGATGATAGTGTCTCTTTTCTCTTTTAAACCTTCTTGTGTAGTGTACCTACTTCTCAGCATCACATTTCAAGAAAGTTATTGCCAAGCTTCAGAACAGGCAGAGAAGGGCCAGGATGATGGTGAAGAGACTTGACACCTTGTGATGTGAGGATCAGATCAGTTGAATGAACTATGTTTCTCTACTCTAGAGAAGAGAATTCCTGGGGAAGGAAGAGGGGAGAGGAGAATGAGACCCATCTTTGGATATTTGAAGAGCTGTCCTATGAAAAAGGAATTATATATGACCTTGGATCAAGGTGACAAAATGGGTGCAGAATTCCTAGAATGTTTTCTCAATATTATGGGAGAAAACATTCTAGGAATTAGATGTACCTAAATGCAACTATGGGTTCTATGTGATAATAGTGGCTTCCCCCCTCCTTGCTATTAATTCTTTAATCAGAGACCATGTTATCACTCATCAGATAGGCCATGCTCATATTTTTTTCCAGGCATGGATTCTATCAGGGCATATCCCTTCCGTTTCATTTTCCATGATTTCTGATTCTAACAAATGTAATCTCTTGTATCTTGGGCATATCACTTCATCTCTCTCTCTAAAACTCAGTTTTCTCTTCTCAGAATTGGAGAAAATAATATTTATTGTGCCTACTTTTCAAGGTTATTGTGAGGAAAGTAATTCAACTGTTACACTGAGTATAATTTCAATAGCCTTCAGAATTTTTTAAAATAGTTCTTTTCCTCTTTGTAAGTCCACTGTTAGAGGAGAATATATAGTCTTTCGGGACAATAAGGTGTAACAGAGTGTAATGTTGCCATAGTATAAAAATAGGAGAAATGGATGGAAATCTCAAGGCAGCAACTTTTAGCACGATGTCAAGGGAAATTAAAAAAAGAGCAAACAAACAAATTTCCAAGTAATGATAAATATCAGAAAATGGAATGGTCTACCTAAGGAAGCAGTAAATTCCCCTCTCATCAGAGACTCCAACCTAAACCTGGGGGTACTAATTGTCATATATGCTTGCCTAATTGGTCTCTGATATATCTTCTGATTCTGAAATTCTGTAATTCTATGACTTGGCTAAAATATGATCCATATTTAAAATGTCACTCATATTCGTCAGACAAATAATGCAGAATCATATACTTTTCAGATATGAAAATGGGGATATTCTTTAATATTTTGTGGCATCTAGACTCCATCAACATGGATACTATGTCCAGAAATTCAGACTTAGGTGTGCTTAATAGATTTTCATGAGTTTTTGTGCTCCAAGCATTTATTGCCAGAAGCTAATTTGGTGATAAATTTCTCCAAACTAAGTCAGGTGGGCTCTCAAATGGCAAACAGTCTTCCTATCACCAACTCGTTTTTAATAACTGGGCAGCTTGGTAGTACCTTGGTTTTCATTTGGCATAGACTTTGAGAATACAAATCTATCTTCGGATGAATCATCAGAAGTATATTTCAATGTAGAAACCTGGAAACCGCAACTATGAGTGTGATCTATGCATCCCATTAATGCACTTTACTAACTCACATTCAAATTTTTTAAAACAATACTTTATGCAATACCTCCTTGGCTTTGCATGGATTACCACTATCTCTTATAATCTAGCTTTCTTCAAGACTCAATTCATGGGCCATCCTATATAGAAAGCCTTTTCTGAATCATTTAAATGTCAATACTCTAAATTTAGCCCATGAAGGGACTTTAAATAAATATGTATTGATTCTTTTGGGGTGTAGGGTGTGTTCAGGCAGGACCAGTACCTATGGTGTGATGGCTGCCAAGCTCTTCTTAGGGCTCTTTCCACGTTTGGTATCCACCTGTTCTGCCTAACTCTCATCTATGGCTCCAAGAAGCCACAGTATGCGCAGCAGCCACAGTCCTGTAAATCATTTAGACAGATGGGCCAAACCAGGTTGAGAGTAACCAGCAATTCTCAGATTCATTGGTGAGACAGGTGGATGTCTACCCCAAGCATGTGAAGACTTCATCTGATGGAATGGGTAGATGAGAACAAATTTTTCCAACACTCATGAAGGCAGATGAAGCAGGCAATACGGAGTACTTAGAGTTTGGTCAGACACCGAAGATGCCAAGGTTATCCACTGCATCCTGAGCCATCACCAGCCATCTTGACTCTGTCCTGCCACTGGATTAGGATGACTCAGGAGGAGACAATGGGGCTGATGACTCCGTGCAACTCTGTCTCACTTAAATCGGTTTAAGCATGAATCAAAAGACATTATCCATACCATTTCACTATTATGCCTCAAAGTCCTGTGATGACAGGCAAGTGATGAAGCAGCAGGTGTGGCTACACTGGGAGCTGTAGTCATGACCCTGCACACAGGTGGCCCAGGCCATAGGGTCGTTTCTCACTAGAAGCAGCAGTGGGGCTCGACAACTCCCTGAGTGTCTAAGCAGCCTTTTAAGGATTGCACTGCTCACCTCCTGGTGTGAGGAAGGGGGCTAGAAAAAGGTGACCTAAATATTGCCTGCATACCTAATCCTGGCCTGACTATTGTGGCAGGTAGGTAATCCCACTCTGAGGGCAAAACACAAAAAAAGTATGAAAACATCTGCAAATATGGTTTCACTCACCATAGACACATGGAATGTGCACACACTAATAGAGAGCACAAAATCCAGTAGATCTGAAAGACGAACTTCTCTTATTGCAGGAGAACTCAACAGGTATCACATCCAAAGAGCAGCCCTGAGTGAAACAAGGTTGCAAATGAAGGCCAGTTTACTGAAGTTGGAGCTGGATACACCTTTTTCTGGAGTGGATGAAGTGAAAAGGAGCACTGTGAAGCTGAGGTGGGTCTTGTAATCAAAACTAATCTAATTAGTAAGCTGATATGCCTGCTAAAAGGAGTAAATAACAGGCTCATGACAATGCAATTGCCACTCACAGGAAAATGACATGCCACCATCATCAGTGCATATGCTCCCACCATGACAAACCCTGAGGAAGTCAAAGAAAAATTTTATGAAGACCTAGAGACGCTTATCTTCAATGTGCCAAAAAGAGGAGAAGCATATAATACTGGATGACTTTACTGCTAGAGAAGGTTCAGACTACCAGACTTGGCAGGGAGTCCTAGGGAAGAATGAAGTTGATAACAGCAACAACAATGGTCATTTACTGCTGAAGACTTGTGCATCACATGATCTTCTCATCACCAACGCTGTCTTCCACTTACCTAAACACAATAAAACTTCATGGACGCACTCTCGCAGCAAACACTGGCATCTAATAGATTATGTGATTGTAAGGAGAAGAGACAGACAAGATGTGAGAGTGACAAAGGCAATGTGTGATGCAGAGTGCTGGGCTGATCATAGAGTTATCCTTCCCAAGCTAAACATTTGCCTTCATCAAATGTGGTGCCTCCAAGGCAAAATGAGTACAAGGAGAATTAATGTCAATAAATCAGAGCTCTTCTCTGAGTGTGCTCAGCTTGCTGCTGACTTGGAGGGAAAGTTGAGCAAACATGCAGTTGGCAACAGTGGAGCAGAAAAGCAGTGGGCAGCTTTCAGTGATTTGGTGTACAGCATTGCATTTGCTTATCTGTGTCAGAACACTCAGAAACACCAAGACTGGTTTGATGAAAGTGATGGGGAAATTCAGAAGCTGCTAAATGAAAAATGTGAACTCCACAGGATTTGCCAGCAGGCTAGTTCATCCACATCTAGGAAGGCAGCATTTAATTTCATCAAAAGCAAAGTACAAACAAAGCTTAGAGAGATGCAGGATTCTTGGCTCAGTAAGAAGGCAGATGAAACTCAGCTTTATGCTGATAGTAACACTCAAAAGCACTTTTATGATTCCCTGAAAGCTAGTTATGGACCAAAAACTTATGGTGCATCATGACTACTCAGTGCTGATGGAGCCACATTGAATAGTTATAAGGACATGATCCTAGAGAGATGGGCTGAACACTTCCATAATGTTCTCAACAGACCATCATCAATCAATGTTGAGGTCATTGACTGTTTACCTCAGGCTGAAGCCAATCCCTCCTTAGCTGAACTTCCAACTGAAGAAGAGGTTTTGAGGGCCATTAGACTACTTTCATGTGGCAAAGATTCTGGTGCTGATTCTATTTCACCTGAAATTTACAAGGTAGGAGGACCATTGCTCATACAAAAGCTGACGGAAATTTTCCAGGTTATATGGCCAGAGGAGGTTATACCCCAGGAGTTCAAGAAGGATGCCTCCATTGTCTATCTCTATAAGGATAAAGAGAATATATTGTCCTGTGACAGTCACAGAGGAATCACTATCTTTGTTACTGCTGGCAAAATTCTTGCTAGAGTTCTCAACAGGATGATCCTTCACCTGGAAGATGGTCGTATACCTGAGAGCAAGTGTGGCTTCAGAAAGGGATGGAACAGTCGATATGGTGTTTGTTGCCCAAAAACTCCAGGAGAAATGCCAGCAACAGAACAGAGATGTGCACAAAATGTTTTTGGATCTGACCAAGGCCTTTGATACTGTAAGTCATGAAGGCTTATGCAAAATTGTATCAAAATTTGGTTCTCTGGAGAAGTCCATCAATATTATCATGATGGCATGTTTGCCTGGGTTCTGGATAACAGACAAGGCTCTCGTGCCTTCCCAGTCACCCATGGAGTGAAACAGGGTTGTGTGCTTGCTCCCATGCTTTTTAGCATAATGTTTGCAGCCATGTTGACAAATATTTTCAGTGAGAATGAATGCAGCATCAAGGACAACTACCATACCGATGGTAAATTCCCACATCATGCCCACATGCCCACATCAGAAAGGGTGCTATGCTCTTTGAGCAAAGCAGAATTGAGACAGTACAAAGTAAACCCATGACGCGCAAATTTGGGCTATCTACTCCAAATATCCACATGGACTATCTGTGCTCAACCTGTGGTAGAGCATTCTGAGCTCATATGGGTTTGATCAGCCACAGTTGAATACACTGAAATTTCACTTGACAATCATGATGTCATTTTGGTGCTCTTCAGAGATGAAGGACAACAAACAATTGAATAGTCTAAGATCATTATTTTGTAGAACAAATTAAGCCAAAGAACAGGGAGACAGTTGGAAAAAATAGGAGGCAGAAACATAGGTTTGTAAAAGCAAGGACCCTGACGTACACAGGAGGGCTTGCTGTACAGGTTCTTAGATTTGTTTTTCTTAAAGGAAAGTAACTTTTGAGGGGTCAAAAATGAATTTAATCAAGCACATATATCATTCACTTAGTTCAGGAGAAAACATCAGCACCCTGAACTTTAGAGAAAATACAGAGAAACAAAGATCAACCAACAGACAGAACTTCTAACTATCTGACCATAAGCAACACATACATCACAGGTCAACCTACAGATAACTGTCTGACCATACATACATACATAGTTACCAGAAAGAGAAGCACAAACATCTGAATTTTCAAAGTCGGGGGACTCCTTAGCACTTGTCCAGAGTCTCATCTGACCAAACAAACACTGCCAATAAGTAAACCCAAAAGTAAAACCTCACTGCAGAGTATTTGTACATTTTTCAGAGTCAGAAGGCATCACGACCCTTGAGAACTTGTGTGTTAGAAATTAACAAAAGGTGTGGGTCTCCCCTAGTCAAGTTTTCCTTAATGGGAAAGCCCATCAATTGATGGAGAAGATCGTTTATCTCTCTGATTAGCATTACATAGTCTTCTGACTCCAAATCCATTGGTCTCGGAAGACTTGGAGTGATGATTTATTTTTATTAGAATGGAAACATTTGAAAAATTGAAACTGGAGGGCAGAGCCAAGATAGTGGAGAAAAGGCAGAGACTTGAATGAGTTCTCATAAATTCCCCTCAAAATAACAACTCAATGAATTTTGGAGTGGCAGAACATACAAAAGAATAAGATGAAACAATTTCCTAACCCAAGACAACTTAGAAGAGCAATAGAAAAGATCTGTCACAAAGGAGAGGATCCATCACAAAGGCAGTCCAGCACAGAGTGTGGCAGTGAAGGCTGGTCGTCAGCAAACCATCAGCAGATCTTGGAGGTGACTAAGTGAGGATTGCAAAAGCAGCTTTCAGAGCTCTCGCCTGCAAACAGAAAGGGAGTCAGAAAACTGGTCAGAAGGAGTTTATAGCAGTCCCTTTGCTGGATGAAGGACTTTGTAGTATTGCTCATACTAAGAACCAGGTAGCAATTCTAGGTCATAGTCTCAGGGCAAGGAGGAGAACCATTACACCAGAGACTGTAGTCACAGAGGTCTGGGATTCTAGTCACAGTTCCAAGGTGGGAAAAAGTGTGTGTGATCACTTACAAATCAGAACACAAGTCAGGAGAACAGTGACCATACCTCTCCTTAGATGATACCATATTTGAAGAAGAACTAAAAATTTACAAACCTCCCATCCCCGGAACTACCTCTGAGAACAGTATCAAGCAAGTCCTGAAACCTGGGATAGCGCTCCATCAACTCTGAGAGCAGAGACCCAATTTAACATACAGTTAAAAATAATGAAATTGGCTTGAACATAAGCAAAAAACAGATTGTTAAATATGACAGACAATGAAAATGACAATTGTTGAAAGGTATATAGGAAAACTGAAATACCATTATTGATGGAGTTGTGAACTGATTCAAGTATTTTGGAGGGTAATTTGGAAGTGTGCCCAAAGTGCTATAAAACCTTCACATACTCTTTGATCCAGCATATACCAAAGAGATTTTTAAAAAAGGAAAAGAATCTCTACGTACAAAAATATTTATAGCAACTCTTTTTGTGGTGTCAAAGAAATGAAAATTGAGTTAATGTCCATCAACAAGGGAATGTCTGATGAAGTTTTGGTATATGTTTGTGATAAAATACTATTGTACTGTAAGAAATGACTACCTGGATGTTCTCAGAAAAAACTTGGAAAGACTTGCATGATCTGTTGTGGTGAAATGAGCAGAATTAGGAGAACATTGTGTACAGTAGCTGCAATTTTGCACAATGATCAAGTGGGAATGACTTAGATATTCTCAGGAATACAATAATTCAAGATAATTCTGAAGGATTTAGAATGAAAAATACTTTCCACTTCCACAGAAAGAAGTGATGGAGTCTGGAAAGATACCAAAGAATATGTTTTTTAATTTTATTTTTCTTTTTTTTTTTAATTTTTTAATTTTTTATTTTTTTATTTTTTTAATGTTTAACAATCACTGCCATACAATTGCGATTTTATCCCTCCCCACCCACCCCCCACTACCTCCCTCCCTCCCCACGACTGCATACAATTCTGTATAGATTCTACATATACTTTCCTATTGAGTATATTTTCACTATAGTCATGCTATGTAGTCAGACTAAGATAAATGAAAGAATCCGTATAACAAATCATAACATGATACACAAACAGATACACATACACAAACATGATCTGCTACATTATGTGAGTGACTTCCATATTTCTCTCTCTGAGTGTGGAAGGCATTTTGCCTTGAGGTCCACCATTGGGATTTTTTTTTTCAGAAGTTCTTGTGTTATTACAAAAATCTAAGTCTACCAGAAAAAACTCTCACACACTGTGGTTGTTGTTGTGCATAAAGTTCTCCTGGTTCTGCTCCTTTCACTCAGCATCAGGTCATATAAGTCCTTCCAGGTCTCTCTGAAGTCTTCTTGTTCATCATTTCTTATGGCACAATAGTACTCCATTACATTCATATACCATAATTTATTCAGCCATTCCCCAATTGATGGACATCCCCCTGACTTCCAGTTTTTGGCAACTACATAGAGTGCTGCTATAAATATTTTTGTACATGTGGGACCCTTTCCCATTTTTATGATCTCTTGGGGATATAGTCCTAGTAGCGATATTGCTGGGTCAAAGGGTATGCACATTTTTGTAGCCCTTTGGGCATAGTTCCAAATTGCTCTCCAGAATGGTTGGATGCGCTCACAGCTCCACCAACAATGAATTAGTGTTCCAACTCTCCCACATCCTCTCCAGCATTTATCATTTTCTTGTTCTGTCATGTTTGCCAATCTTATAGGTGTGATGTGGCACCTCAGAGTTGTTTTGATTTGCATCTCTCTAACCAATAGTGATTTAGAGCATTTTTTCATATGATTATAGATAGCTTTAATTTCTTCCTCTGAAAATTACCTGTTCATATCCTTTGACCATTTATCAATTGGGGAATGACTTGTACGATTATACATTTGGGTCAGTTCTCTATATATTCTAGAAATGAGGCCTTTATCCCCGAGCTTAGCTGTAAAAATTTTTTCCCAATTTACTACATCCCTCCGGATTTTGGTTGCATTGGGTTTGGTTGTGCAAAAACTTCTCAGTTTAATGTAATCAAAGTTATCCATTTTGCATTTCATAATGCATTCTATCTCTCCTTTAGTAAAGAATTCTTCCCTTCTCCATAGATCTGATAAATACACTATTCCTTGCTTCTCCAGTTTATTCATGGTATCAATCTTTATACCTAAATCATGTACCCATTTGGACTTTATTCTTGTGTACGGTGTCAGGTATGGGTCTATGCCTAATTTCCGCCACACTGTTATCCAGTTTTCCCAGCAATTTTTGTCAAACAATGAGTTCTTATCCCAGAAGCTGGGGTCCTTGGGTTTATCAAACAGAAGGTTGCTATATTCCTTGCCTACTGCATCTTGAGTGCCAAGTCTATTCCACTTGTCTACCTCTCTGTTTCTTAGCCAATACCAAATGGTTTTGATAATTGCTGCTTTATAGTACAGTTTGAGGTCTGGTAGCACTAGGCCACCTTCCCAAGCATTTCTTTTCATTAGTCCCTTTGATATTCTGGACCTTTTGTTTTTCCAAATGAATTTTGATATTATTTTATCCAGCTCTAGAAAGTAATTATCTGATAGTTTAATTGGTATGGCACTAAATAAGTATATTAATTTGGGTAGAATTGTCATTTTTATTATATTAGCACGGCCTATCCATGAGCAACTAATGTTTTTCCACTTACTTAAATCTGACTTTATTTGTGAAAAAAGTGTCTTGTAATTGTGTTCATATAGTCCCTGGGTTTGTTTTGGCAGGTAGACTCCTAAGTATTTTATATTGTCTACCCTAACTTTAAATGGGATTTCTCTTTCTATCTCTTGCTGTTGGACTTTGTTGCTAATATATAGGAATGCAGAAGATTTGTGTGGGTTTATTTTGTACCCTGCAACTTTGCCAAAGTTGTTTATTAATTCAAGTAATTTTTTACTTAAATCTCTGGGATTCTCTAGGTAAATCATCATATCATCTGCAAAAAGTGATAACTTAGTTTCTTCTTTGGCTATTCTAATTCCTTGAATATCTTTATCTTGTCTAATTGCTACAGCTAACATTTCTAGTACCATATTGAATAATAGTGGTGATAATGGACAACCTTGTTTCACCCCTGATCTTATTGGGAATGCATCTAGCTTATCCCCATTGCATATAATGCTTGCTGAAGGTTTTAGATAGATACTGCTTATTATTTTATGGAAAGTTCCCTTTATTCCTACGTTCTCCAATGTTTTTAGTAGGAATGGATGTTGTATTTTGTCAAAAGCTTTTTCTGCATCTATTGAGATAATCATGTGGTTTTTCTTAGCTTTGTTGTTGATGTGATCGATAATGCTAATAGTTTTCCTAATATTGAACCAGCCCTGTAGTCCTGGTATGAATCCTACCTGATCATAATGTATTAATCTCATGATAAGATGCTGTATTCGTTTTGCTAAAATCTTATTTAAAATTTTTGCATCTATATTCATTAGGGAAATTGGTCTATAATTTTCTTTCTCTGTTTTGTCTCTTCCTGGTTTGGGTATCAAAACCATATTTGTATCATAGAAAGAATTTGGGAGGACTCCTTCTTCCCCAATTTTCAAGAATAGTGTATGTAGTATTGGAATTAACTGTTCTTTAAATGTTTGATAGAATTCACTTGTGAATCCATCTGGCCCTAGAGATTTTTTCCTAGGGAGTTCATTGATGGCTTGTTCAATTTCTTTTTCTGAGATGGGGTTGTTTAAGTATTCAACTTCCTCTTCTGTTAAACTGGGCAATTTGTATTTTTTAAAATATTCATCCATCTCGCTTAGATTGTCGAATTTGTGGGCATATAGTTGGGCAAAGTAGTTTCTAATTATGGTTTTAATTTCCTCCTCATTGGAGGTGAGTTCACCCCTTTCATTTTTAATGTTAGTAATTTGGTTTTCTTCTTTCTTTTTTTTGATCAGATTAACCAAAGGTTTATCAATTTTATTAGTTTTTTCATAAAACCAACTATTGGTTTTATTTATTAATTCAATAGTTTTCTTTATTTCAATTTTATTAATCTCTCCTTTGGTTTTCAGTATTTCTAATTTGGTATTTACTTGGGGAATTTCAATTTGTTCTTTTTCTAGCTTTTTCAACTGCAAGCTTAAGTCATTGATCTCCTCTTTCTCTATTTTATTTATGTAAGCATTCAGAGATATAAAACTTCCCCTAATACCTGCTTTTGCAGTATCCCATAAGTTTTGGTATGTTGTCTCACTATTGTCATTCTCTTGAATGAAGTTGTTGATTGTTTCTATGATTTCTTCTTTAACCCAATCCTTCTTTAGAATTAGATTATTTAGTTTCCAATTGATTTTTGGTTTCTCTTTCCATGGCCTTTTATTACATGTAATTTTTAATGCATTATGATCTGAAAAGGTTGCATTGATTATCTCTACCTTTCTGCACTGGATTGTGAGATTTTTATGTCCTAATACATGGTCAATTTTTCGAAATATTCCATGTACCGCTGAGAAAAAGGTATATTCCTTTCTATTCCCATTTAATTTTCTCCAAAGATCTATCATATCTACCTTATCCAGAGTTTTATTTACCTCCTTAACCTCTTTCTTGTTTATTTTGAGGTTGGATTTATCGAGTTTAGAGAGGGGGAGGTTGAGGTTCCCCACTAGTATAGTTTTGCTATCAATTTCTTCCTTCAACTCCCCCAACCTCTCCTCTAAGAATCTGGATGCTATACCACTTGGAGCATACATGTTTAGTAATGATATTGCTTCATTGTCTATGGTGCCTTTTAGTAGGATATAGTTTCCATCCTTATCCCTTTTCATTAGATCTATTTCTGCTTTTGATTTGTCTGAGATTAGGTTTGCTACTCCTGCCTTTCTTACATGAGGTGAGGCACGATATATTCTGCTCCATCCTTTGACCTTTATCCTATATGTTTCCCCCAGTTTCAAATGTGTTTCTTGTAAGGAGCATATTGTTGGATTATGGCTTTTAATCCATTCTGCTATCCATCTCCGTTTTATGGGAGAGTTCATCCCATTCACATTCACAGTTATGATTACAATCTGTGTATTTCCCTCCTCCCTCTTTCCCACCATTTGTGCTTTTAACTCTCCCGTCTCCCTTCCCCTCCTCAATAGTATTCACTTTTCTCCCCCTCCTCCTGCAGCCTTCCCCTCCTTCTTTTAGCCCCCCTCCCTTTTACTCCCCTTTACTCTTATTGCTTCTTTCCTCCCTTTTAGCCACCCTCCCCTTTCTCCCCCCTTCCCCTCCTACTACCTATAGAGCTAGTTAGGCTTATCTACTTAAGATTATTGTTCCCTCCTTTGAACTAATCAGATGAGAGTACCTCTCAAACAATGCTCATCTCCCTCCCCTCCTTCCCTCTACTATAGTTTTGTACTTCTTCCTGTGATATAATTTGCCATTTTCTGCTTCCCCCTTTCCACACCTCCTATTACATTCCCTTCTCATACTTAAATCATATTTTTGACATGACATCATTTACTTTATGCCCGTTCCCTCTACATATATCCCTTTTATCATAATAGCTGCACAGTTCTCAAGATTAACAGGTATCATCTTCCCTTATAGGGAGCTAAACAGTTTGCCCTAATTGAGTTGCAAGTTTTTGTTTTTGTTTTTTCCCCTCTGTTTACCTTTTTATGATTCTCTGGAGACCTGCATTTGAAGATCAAATTGTCTCTTGAGTTCTGGTGTTTTGGTCAGGAAGCTCTGGAAATCCCTTATTTCGTTGAATGACTTTCTCCTTGCCTGAAATGTTATGCTGAACTTTGCTGAGTAGTTGATCCTTGGTTGGAGTCCCAACTCCTTTGCCTTACGGAATATTGGGTTCCAATTCTTTCGATCTTTTAATGTAGAAGCTGCAAGGTCCTGTGTGATCCTGACTGTGTGACCTTGATATTTAAATTGTTTCTTTCTGGCTGCTTGTAGTATTTTCTCCTTCACTTGATAGCTCTGGAATTTGGCAACTATATTTCTTGGGGTTTTGAGTTTGGGATCCCTTTCGGGAGGGGAACGGTGGATTCTTTCAATGACTGTTTTGCCCTCTGAGTCTAGTACTTCTGGGCAGTTTTCCTTGATGATTTCCTGGAAGATATTGTCCAGACTCTTTTCTTCATCATGGGTTTCTGGCAGGCCAATAATTCTTAGATTTTCTCTCCTGGATCTATTTTCCAGGTCAGTTGTTTTTCCAATTAAATATTTTACATTTTCTTCTATCTTTTCATTCTTTAGATTTTGTTTGACTGATTCTTGTTGCCTCATTGGGTCGTTAGTTTCTTCTTGCCCAATTCTAATCTTGATCGTATTGTTTTCTTCAGTTAACTTTTGCATCTCCTTTTCCATCTGACCAATTTTTCCCTTTAAGGAGCTATTTTCTCCATTTAATTTTTGTACTTCTTTTTCCATTCGACCAATTTTCCCAGTTAGGTTTTGGGTTTCCTTTTCCATTTGATCAATTTTCCCTATTAGGTTTTGGGTTTCCTTTTCCGTTTGATTAACTCTTCCTTTTAGGGAATTATTCTCTCCAGTTAATTTTTGAACTTCCTTTTCCATTTCTTCAGTTTTCTTTTTCAGAGTGATGTTCTCATCAGTGAATTCTTTTTTTATAGTTTTAAAATCATTGGCCAGTTTTTCTTTTATATCCTTCTTCAGACGTTCCAGGTAATCTAGTTGTGCTTGCGAGAAATTCATAGTCCCTTCTGAGGTTTCAGATGGAAGTACAGTCTCAGCTCTGACCTCTTTGGTGTTTGTGTTTTGGTCCTTATCCCCATAGAAAGATTCTATGGTTTTTTTCACTTTTCGTCCGCTTTTTCCGATTCATGATGTTGGCTGAGTGTTGTAGCTTTTGGTTCTTTCAGTCAGAAGATACAGATCTTTTAAGTTGAGTTGATGTGTGTCTAGGCTAAAAGCAGGCTTTTGTTGTTGTTGTTATTGTTGTTGTTGTTGTTGTTGTTTCCCAGATCAACCCTGGGGTTAGCTTGATAGGTGCGTGGGAGGTGTGGTCTGGTCTCAGGATATCTCCTCAGCTGGCCTGAGGCAAAGGCAAGGTCCGGGGATGGTGATCCCAGCTTCCCTATTGTCTTCCCTTTCCCCTGGAGGGCTGGGGCACGCCTAGAGGCTAATGCGTGTTCCCGCCCCTCCTGGGGCTCGTCTCCTGGGCTGAGGCTTGCTTGGGTCTCAGTGCGAATTTTCTCTGCCCTGGGTCGTCTGTCCCTCCAGATAGCCTCCGCCACCGTAGGAAGAATCCCCCTTTGCCACTTTTCCAGCCTCTGGTGTTATGAGACCACCCGCCCCCTTCTGCTGTTCCCACTGATCCAGGATTAATCTGGGGAAGAATTTTATGGTTCCCTCACGGTCATTGGGGGGGGGGGGGAGGGGAGAGCACTTACTGATCACTTCGGCATCCCAGCTCCTGGATGTTCAAGTAGTGACCCACTGAAGTCCCGTCTTTAGGCTGAAGATTTCAAGTGTTGTTGCGCTGATATCGTTGGCTCTGCCTGGCTTATCTCCTGCTCCGCTGGTCTTGCCCGCCACTCTTGGGCACCTCGGGTCCCCTCCGCCCTGCTGCGCCGACCGCGCTGCGCTGTGCGCCGGGGTCTTACCCCCGCGACACAGATCCCTCCCGTGGACCCTCCAGTCCATCCTGGGCTCCGAATCTGTCAAAGTCCGTCTCCCACTGGATTCCACACCTCCAAAGTCTGACTCTCCCCCCAGAGATATCCAGAGGAGTTTTTCCAGGAGCTTAGGTGAGTCGTTGCTTTCACTCCGCCATCTTGGCTCCGCCTTAACTTTATATTTCAGGCAGAGAGGGAATCTGTGTTTTCTTTCACCACATGACCAATATGGAAATATATTTTCCCTGACTGAATATTTATAACCTATATCAAACTACTTGCCTTCTCAATTGGGGGAGACAATAGAAGGAGAAAACTTGAAACTAAAAATTTTCAAAACATAAGCATTTAAAATTGTTCTTGCTTGTATTTGGGAAGGAAAATAAAATATTAAAAAAGTGAAAAAAGTAGAATTCTTTTTTGCCTTTTTTTAGTTTTTTCCAGCATGAAGCACCTTGTATCACTAAAGTAAGAACTATTTAAATGATTGTTGATTTGTTGATTGATTTTTTCCCACTCCTTATAAAGGAACATTTAAAAAGAAAGGAATTGTACCATATGGTCCTACACCAAGCCATGAGAAGATGTAAAGTGGTCATTGTATGGTTACAAGCAACAGTAATATCTTTTAATAATTAATTTATTTGTTTTCAGTTTTCTACAATCACTTCCATAAGTCTTAGATTTTCTACCCCTCCCTGCCCCCTCTCTCTCTGAGATGTCATGCAGTCTTATATGGGTTCTACACATACATTCTTATTAATCACAATTTCACATTAGTCAAACAGTAATATCTTGTTGCTGGTGAATGGGTAGCTATGGATGCATGTCTTTATCTGTGTAATAATAATCACTCTCATAATAATTATAGTAATGGTACTTCATATGTATAGAATTTCAGGTTTAAAAAGCAGATTTTTCTGTTTTGTTTTTTTTAGGCCTGCTCCTTCATTTTAAGGATGAGTAAACAAAAGTTCAAAACCTTAAGCAGGATTGTTTAAGTAGTAAGCATTAAAGGGAGGATTTGAATCAATTTCTTCTGACTCTAAACTCGGATCATTCGACTCATCAGCCAGGGTTCTTTCCAATAATAGAATCAAGATTTATAACATTGTATTCCTACTGCCTGTTATTTCAGTTCTCACATTACTGGTTTATGAATCAAATACTGAGTCAAACTTTGGGAATTATGAGAACTTTTTAACATTAAAAAAAATACAAGGGTGCTGGCATCCATACTATGCCATTCCTTTAACAAAATTTTTGTGAAATTGATCAAGAAAAACATGTAAAGGCTATAATAGAAGTCATTTCTACTGCTACTGCTACTACTACTACTACTACTACTACTACTACTACTACTACTACTACTTCTACTACTACTACTACTGCTATTACTACAATGAAATGGAGAAAGGGAGGTATCTATTATCTAAAAACAGGACATTTTATCATCTGCCCCACTAAAACCTCCTTTGTTCATATCTTCCTTGTTACTGGCAAAGGAAATGCCATCTTCCAAGTACCCGAGGTTCACAACTTAGGTGTCATCTTCAACTCTTCATTCTCTCCCCTCCCTCATATCCAATCTGAAAGCCTGTGAATTTCACCTTGGAAACTTCTCTTGTATACACCCCCTCTGATACTGTGACTACCCTGATACAGACCCTCAACACCACTTGCCTGTATATTGCAATAGTCTGCTTAAGCATCTACCTGCCTTAAATCTCTACTCATGCCAATCCTTTTTTTTTATCTTCCACTAAAGTGATTTTCCTAAAATGCAGATCTGATTCTCTCACCTTACTCAATGAACTGTTTTGGCTCCCTATCTCCTCCAGGACCAAATGCAAAATCCTGCTTGGCATTCAGTCTTTCATGACCTCTCTCCACTTTTTTGTTCTTCTTAACCTGCCCCCTAACATGTATTGTTTGATCCATTTGACTTTGGCCTCTTTGCTATATTCCTCAAACAAGACACTCTATGTATCAACTCTAAGTACATTTTCTGACTATTCCTTCCATCTGTAATATTCTTCTTTATCACCCTGTCTCTTGATATCCCTGGCTTCCTCCAAGTTACAGTTAAAATTATCACCTTCTACATGAAAACTTTCACAATCACTCTCTAAGATAGTGCCTTCTCTGCAGTAGGGATTGTGAGTTTATCCTGACTATAGCTTTTTTATTCACAGTTGTTTTATATCCTTTCTTCCAGTAAATTGTGAGCATCTTGAGAGCGTCTTGTGTTTTGGTTTGTTTTCTTTTTTTTGCCTCGTTTTTTGTATCCCTGGCACTTAGCACAGAGCCTAGTATATGGCAGTGCTTAATAAATCTTTATTGATTGACTGACTCTGGTCTCCACAATGTTCCAAGTGAACTTCCTTTACATAGTGTAGTTGTCCTGTGTCAGACTACTGGGAGAGATGGATAGGCTGAAATCTGTACAGTTAGAAAAAACACATACGTGGAAGAGATCACAATTCCTTTGGAATATTCAAAAGTATTTAAACTACGTAGATCCATTGACTGAGAAAAGTTGGGAAAAAAAAACTGCTAGGAATTCCATATTGGTTTTATTATACATCACAGCCAAAGCCATGTGAATAATTGTGCTCAAGGTCGGCATGTGTTCTGAGCCCTTGCAAAGATTAGATGCATGGATTAGATGCATGGTGGTGCGGGCAGGGGGTTGGGGAGGGGATAACCTAGGAACCGGGAACCGTTGAATTCTACCATGCCAGATGCTCAAGAAATAGTTGATAATGAGTGGAAAATAAACACACACACACACACACACACACACACACACACACACCCTAACCATATCTCTCATTCTACTTGGCATCGACTGCTCTGCCTGGTTATACAGGTTAAGATGCTCCTCCCAAGATACACTCATCATTTCTAAACTCACCACTGTGCTGCTAATGCAAGCCTTGATTGACACCACCTCTCTCCTCTGACTAGAGGATGAAGGGCAGAGAATCAAACTCCTCCCCAAAACCTTTCTTCATGGAGGGAAGACCCTGGATTTCAGCTCATGTCACTTTGCATCTGCTCTTGTTCCTTGCTTTCACTTCACAAAACAACCCCCTCTCCCCCCCACATACAGTGGCTCCCCTGCTGCCCCATCCCCTGCCTTTCCTGCCTCCTTGGGTACATTGTGTCTCCCCATTTCCTTTCAGCTTTTTGACGTCAGGGATTCTCTTTCTCTTCATTCTTGGTATCCTCAACACTTAATGGGTCTGACCCAATAAATATTTATTGATTGGATTGGACACACACACACACACACACACACACACACACACAGAAACAACTGCACCTTCTGAGTTTTCAGTGTCAGTGCTGCAAAACCCACATAGCTCCAAGTTGGTCCTTTCATGTTTCTTTCCACATTAAGGGAATGCCAGAATCTCTCAGATTCTCGGGTTTGCAAAACCTTTGAAAATAGCAGCAATCACACATCCTAAAATGTATTCAGACCACCAAAAATAGCCTCTGTGGGATGCAGTGAAATGTCTGTGCTACCTGTTTATCCATGAGCCATAATCACAGTGCAGATTTAGGAATTCTTGTGTCAAACCTGTCAGAAAGGAGAATGCTTAAATAGGAGAGAAATGATATTATCCCCAACCTCCTTTTTTGACTGGTTGGTTGTTTTTACAGGCACACACATACACGCATACGCATATGCACACACACACACACACACACACACACACACACACACAATGTAACTTCTTGAAAAATGCCCTTGACTTGAGATTATTAAAAAAAAGCAACATTGCTTCTTATTTAAGCTGCACAGTTATGTAACCTTGAGTAAGTTACTTTGCATTACATTCCCCGTCTGTAAAACACAAATGATATTTATTTCCCCTATCTCCCTCAGGAAGGTGCTGTGAGGGTCAAATGAGAAAATGGATAGAGAAGATTTGGCAAACTACAGCGTATCAAATGCATGTGAGAGTTGCTCTTACTAACAAATATTCTGATCCATTTGATGTCTTGTTAACATACCTATATTTCTGGGTGTACCAATATATTAATTTGTTTCTGTATGTGCACATACATACAGATACACATACATATACACACAATATATGTGTGTGCATCTGTGCATGTGCATCTTTTCAAAGGTTAGAAAAGTCAGTCTGTTGGACACATTGGGGGTTGAATAGAATAGTACTTGCTTAGTCTACAGCCTTGTCATGAAAAGCGATGTGCCACTCTGAGTCAGATGCTCATGGCTAAATGTGTGCTGCTGATATGAAGTAACATGTAAGTGATCCCACTGCCTTACTGTGACCTCCAATCCCTAGAGCTTTCAATTCTCTCCCCAGTCATCTCTCCTGTACTAACCATTCTCTCCTCTTCTTCCCATCTTGACTCCTGGGGAAAGTAATTCAGCTCTATGCTATTTTCCTTTCTTAAACCCCTAGTCTCCTTATCATATCACTGATCATGCCCAGCTAAGCATAAACCCTGAATCACTTCCAACCCTGGTCACATTCACTCCACACTCATGCCACTGAATGAAAGTAGAGAAAATCATGCAACTTTTCTAACTGGGTCCACTACAAAATTTGTTAGAAAACCTCAACTAAGCCCTCACTGCTGTGAATCAGTCTTATTATACTTCCCTCATCACCTCACGCTTCCGCTCTCCACAGTGGCTCTTGCAAACCTTCTCTTCTCTCCTCAAATCTCCCATGGCTCTGCCTCTCCTTTCTCTCTGAGCAGAGAACCTTGCCTCATATAGTAAAGAAAAGAATTGAGGCCATTCACCACGAACTCCCTCTTTTTCACTCTTTCTTCACTCCTGCCTCACGTAATACAGAGAACTTACTCCTTACCAAGACTGACCCTTCTACTTATTCAAGCAATCTTATTACATCCTGTTTCTTCTGTCTGAATCTTCTGTCATCTCCACCTTTTTTTCATTCATTTTCAATATCTCTCTCACTAATGGTTGGTTTCCTACTACGTACAAACATGCCCATATCTCCTCTGTCTTGAAAAAATAAAAACCTGATCCTTCCATCCCTACTATCTACCACCCTATATCTCTTCTGCCCTTAGTAGCTAACATCTAAAATAGGTACCTTCACTTTCTTTCCTCTCATTTTCTTTTTGACTTCTTACATTCTGGTTTCCAAGCTTATCATTAGACTGAAACTGCTCTCTCCAAAGTTATCATGGATCTCTTAGTTGCTAAGTCCAAAGAGCTTTCCTCAGTCTTCATTCTACCTTAACTTCGCTGCATCCTTTTATACTCTTGATTACTCTTTCCTCTTTGATATTCACTTCTATTTAGGTTCTCAGGATGTTTGCTCTCTCCTGGTTCTCTTCCTAATTATCTGATCATCCCTTCCCTTTTCCCTTTGCTAAACCCTCCTGCATGTCATGCCCCCTAATTTTAGATATCACTCAGAGTTCTGTTCCATCCTGGGCCCTCTTCTCTTTGCATTCTATATTATTTCACTTAATGATCTCATCAGCTTTCATCAATTTAATTGTCATCTCTGTGTTGATTGTTGTCCAGTTTATCTATTCTGCCTCAAACTCTACTGACCTCCCAAATCTTACATCTCCAACTACCTTTCAGTCAGCTTGAACTACATGTCCCATAGACAGCTTAAACTCAGTATGCTCAAGTTAGAACTCATTATCTCCCCCAATCAAAAAGAAAACACATATTATCCCTTCTACCTTTCCTATTGCTCTCAAGAAAAACGCCATTCTCCCAGTTGCTGAGAATCCCAACCTAAGAGTCATCCTGGAAATTTCACCCTCTCTCACCCCCTACAACCGAGCTGTTGCCAAGATCTGTCTATTTCACCTTTGCAGTCCCCTTCTTAACTGTGACACTGCCCCCACCCTGTCACAGGCTGTCACCGTCCCCCATCAGGACTCTTTCATTAGCTGTTAGTAGATCTGCTTGCCTCAGGTCTCTCCCCATTATAATTCATCCTCCATTCAGCCTCTAACATGATTGTCCCAAAGCACAGATCTGATCACATCACATGCCTTACCTCAATAAACGTCACTGGCTTTCTATTGCTTCTAAGAGCATATATGTATGCATGTATATACATGTGTGCATGCATGTTTGTATTGTTTACGTACAGATGCATCCATATGTTTTATATATATATACATATATATTTGTATTTATGTGTGTATTATATATATATATTTATACATTAAAGTCTTTCATAATTTATCCTCCTCCTACCTTTGAAGGCTTCTTACATTTTAGTTCACAATACGCACATCTTGATCCAGTGACAGCAGTCTCCTAGCTGTACCATGAGGAAGACACCCCATCTCTCAACTTCTACCATTTTTCTGACTATCCCCATGATTGGAATATTCTGCTTCCTCTACTCCACCTGCTGACTTTCTGACCTCTTTTATGTCCCAATTTAAGTCCTATCTTTTACAGAAAACCTTTCCTGATACCTCTGAATTGCAGTGTCTTCTCTCATTTAATTAGTTCCTATTTATCTTATATAAAATTTGCATTTGTTTACTTATAATCTGCCCATTAGATTGTAAGCTCTTTGACAGCAGGGTCTGTATTTACCTGTTTTTTATCCCCAGTTCTTAGTACAGTGTCTGTCATGCAGTAGGTTCTTAATCAATGCTCACTGATTTATTTACTTCTCCAAAATCTCCCTATAATTTATTGCCATATTTAAGATTGGAAACTGTCTCTAAAATCCCTTTGCCAGCTATTCTTTTTGTGATATTAGGCTACATCTTACATGATCTTTTGGGGACAAAGAAAATGTTAGGACTCATTGCCATCGTTATCATTTTTAAAAAAGATACTACAAGTCTAAACACATCTATTTTATTTCTCTCATTTCTGCTCTCAGATCATTTAATCTTTCACACTCTGCTTTTAGACAGTTTCTCAACCCTTACCATCAATTTTTGTCTCCATGCATACTGTACACTGCAGCTAAATTGGAGTTTTTTACTCACCCCTTGATTGTCACACATTTCCCTCCCACCAGGTCTTTGTACAATCTCTTCCCAAAGCCTAGAAGATACTCATTTCCCTCTTGGCTTTTTCAATTTCCTGGTACACTTTGACACTCAGCTCCAATTCTATTTACTTCAGGAAGTCTTCCCTGATTCCCTACAAACTATCTACCATAAATAACATATTACAGATCATTGATAATCGAGTTTATCTGTGTTAGTATCTGATTTGGTTCTGGGAAAATAGGGACTGTGTCTACCATAAATTTCTTATCCTCTTCCATCAGGAGCACAGTGTTATGCATACAGTGGAGGATAAATAAGCATTTGTTGAATTTCATTGGTTGAGTAGGCAATTGCTACATGCAACGAGAAGAGGGACCAACTCTGGAGTCAGAGACAGGGGCTCAAATTCCACATGTGATGAATGCTCCCTTTGTGCCTTGGTTTTCATTTCTTAACCTCACTGGGCTTCAGCTTCTTTTCTGTTTGTAGAATTGCTCTCAATGATTTCTATTTGGCTTCTACTCATATTCCAGAATTTGGTCCCCAAAGGGAAAACTGCTGTTCTCTATGTTCTAATCATACATGTTAAGCACTTTCCAGACTTTAAAGCATTATATAATTTTATTATTATTTGTTTCTGCATTTCAAGAACTATAGTTTACAAGTGCCAACCAGTGTACTCCCTATCAAGAGTCACCCTGCTAAGCATCATTAACTCAGCACAATGGCACATGCCAAGATCACATGGTGAGATGGAAGTTAGGTGGTAGAGTGGATAGATCACTGGATTTGGGATCAGGAAAACTTGGATTCACACACACCAGGAGTCTTTTTTTAAAATATTAACCAACCGAGACACAAATAATATTTAAGTTGTTAATTTCACAAGCTCTTGACCTAATTGTCTCCACAGTATTACTAAGAATTAAAGGACCCTAATTTATTGTTGTTGGTCTAAAGTCCTATGCCTAATAGCTTAATTTTAGACAACCTCAGATGTTCCCCTACCCATAATATATAATTGAATAGATCTGCTATTAAGCTTACAAACCTTTTGACTATAGGAAATTGTCCCTAAGAGTAAGGACATTGCAGGGGTACAATATCACCCCAACTTCATGTCAGTTTCAGGCAGGATTAGATTATCCACTTGCATTCAGTCAGGCTTAAAGTCTTCCAGGTGTCAGTGGAGAAACTGAGTCAGGAGAATCCTACTTCAGCCCATGCTGAACAGCTGCTCTCTCACCCTTCCCTTGAGATCACCTTACGCAGTTCATACCAGCATCTCATCAGCTTACTGGCATCATGTATTGAAGGCTCAGATCGCCTTTCTTGCTATCCATACCTGGAGTTAGACTCAGAAGAACAGTCACTTAATAGTCCCATAGCATCTAAAAATGGCAAGTTCCAATAACCAGGTTTCAAATATGATTATAGTTTCACTTTGGCTAAGGAACATCTTTTGAGGCAGGTCTTAAGTGGTTTACATGCCTTTCTATATATATTCTAGTTACTGATTAAATGGCAATCATAAAATCAAAGTTACCATTAAAACCTTGACTTTTCAATCAATGCCAAATTTTACCCGAGGTTACCTTCCTCTTGGAAAGTTAGACTGAAATTCTTTTCTCCAAACTAAAGATGTCATTGATTTATTCTCAGTAATTAACTCAGTCTATTGTTTTAATACAAATTGCTTTTACCTCACTTTGTAACATGTCTAATTTTTCTCCCCATCACTCCCCTCTCCCCACTTCCTAAATACCTTGCATCCTGATTACTCCTTCCCTCAATGTACCCTCCCTTCTATCACACCCCACTGCTCTCCTATCCCCATCCTCTCCCTTTCCTTGCAGGGCAAGATAAATTTCCATACCCCATTCCCTATTGTTCTTATTTCCCGATTGTATGCAATAAAAATTCTCAACATTTGTTGCTAATACTTTGAATTCCAACTTCTCTTTCTCCCTCCCTCCCTCCCCAACCCTACTGAGAAGGCAAGCAATTCAATACAAACTAAATATGAGTTGTTTTGCAAAAGACTTACATAGCAATCATGTTGTGTAATACTAATTATATTGCCCTCTGACCTACACTATCCCCCCTTATTTTCCCCCCCTACAATTGACCTTGTCCCTTCTCAAAAGTGTTTATTTCTACTGATTCCCTTCTCCCATTTGCCCTCCCTTCTAACATTCCCCTTGATCCACTTGTCGCCTCCTCTCCTACTTTCCTGTGATGTATATAAATTGTCATATCAGATTTAGTGAACATGTTATTCCCTCCTTCAGCCACACATGGGAAGAGTAGCTTTATTTTCCCCCTCTCCCCTTCTCCCTTATCTCCTCCATTGAATAAGATTTTTCTTTTCTCTTTTATGAGTTATAGCCTGCCCCATTCCATTACTCCATTTCTCTTCCCAGAATTCTCCTCCTTCACCCCTTAATTTTTATTTTATTTTATTTTGTGTGTGTGTGTATCATCTTTTCTGACATAACACACCCTGTACTCTCTATCTATGTTTATGTGTGTGTGTATGTACAATCTCTCCAACTACGCAAATACTGAGAAAAGATTCAAGAGTTAAAAATATTTTCTTTCCATGTAGTAATGTAAGCAGTTCAGCTTTAGAGAATCTTTTATGATTTTTCTTTTCTGTTTACCTTTTCATGCTTCTCTTGATTCTTGTCCTTGGAAGTCAAATTTTTAAATACAGATCTGGTCTTTTCCTCAACATGAAATCTTGAAATTTGACTGTATCACTGAATGACCATTTTTCCCTTGAAGCATTATATTCATATTTACTGGGTAGGTGATTCTTGGCTTCAACCCCAGTTCCCTTGACTTCTGAAATATCTCACTCCCAGCCCTTCTATCCCGTAATGTTGAAACTGTCAGATCCTGTGTTATCCTGAGTGTATTTCCATAGTGCTCAAATTATTTCTTTCTACCTGCTTGAAGTATTTTCCCCTTGATCTGGGAACTCTGAAATTTGGCCACAATATTGCTAGGAGTTTTTCTGTTCGAGTTTCTTTCAGGAGGTGATCGATGAATTCTTTCAATATCCATTTTGCCCGCTGATTCTATAACATCAGGGCAATTTTCCTTGATAATTTCATGGAAGATAATGTCTAAGCTCTTTTTTTTGATCATGGCTTTCAGGTAGTCCAATAAATTTTATATTATTTCTCCTGGATCTGTTTTCCAGGTAAGTTGTTTTTCCAATGAGCTGTTTCACCTTATCTTCTATGTTTTCAAATATTTGGTTTTGTTTACTAACTTCTGGGTTTAACACATAGTCATTCATTTCTTTGGACTCAATTCTCTCTTTCAAAGAATTATTTTGTTCAGTGAGCTTTTGAACCTTCTCCTCCATTTGGCTAATTCTGCTTTATAAAACCTCCTTCTCCTCGTTGGCTTTTTGGACCTCTTTTTCCAATTGAGTTAGCCTCTTTTTAAAGCTGTTATTTCCTCAGCATTTTTTTGGTTCTCCTTTAGTAAGCTGCTAACTTGTTTTTTCAGGTCTTCTATTGCCTGAGCCCATTTTAAGTTCCCTTTGGAGGCAGAGGCCTTGACTTCCTCTGACAGTATGCCTTGTTGTTTTGCCCTGATACTCTAGAGCCAAAGGTCAATAGTGAAATTGAAAGAATCCACAGATTACTTCCTGAAAGTGTTCCCAAAATGAAAACTTCCAAGAACATTATACCTAAACTCCAGAGCTCCCAAGTCAAGGATAAAATATTGCAAGCATCCAGAGAAAAAGGAATTTAAGTGTCTTGGAGCCACAGGCAGAACAACACAAAATTTAACAGCTTCCACATTAAAGGATTAGAGAAATTGGAATATGATGATCTGAAGGGCAAAGGAGCTAGGATTGCAAGCAAGAATCACCTACCCAGCAAAACTTAATATAATCTTTCAGGGGAAGATGGACATTCAGTGACATAGAGTACTTTCAAGCATACTTGATAAAAAGACCAGAGCTGAAGAGAAAATTTGACTTTCAAATACAAGATTCAAAGGAAAATAAAAAGTTAAACAGAAATGAGAACTCATAAGGGACCTAATAAGGTTAAACTTATTGCATTCCTACATTGGAATGTTTGTAACTCTTAAGAACTTTGTCATCATTAGGACAGTTAGAAGGAGTGTATATAGACAGAGGGCAGAGGTGTGAGTTGAATAAGAAAGGATGATATGCAAAAAAAATAAATTAAGAAGTGAGAGAGGAATGTATTGGGAGAAAGGGAGAGGAAGAAGTAGAGTGGGGTAAATTATCTCACATAAAAGAGACAAGTAAAAGCTTTTACAATGCAGAAGAAGAGGGAGGAGATGAAGGGAAGTGAGTGAACCTTATTCTTATCAGAATTGGCTCAGAAGGAGAATAACATACACACTCAATTGAGTATAGCAATTTATCCTGCTCTACAGGAAAGTAGGAGGAGAAGGGGACAAGAAAAGAGAGGGTGGTAATAGAAGGAAGAGAAGATTGGGGGAGGAGGTAATCAGAAGCAAAACACTTTTGAGGAGGGACAATGTGAAAGGTGAGAGAATAAAATAAATGGGGTAAGGTAGGATGAATTGAAGTATAGTTAGCAAAAGTAGTTGTGAAAATAATTGAAGAAAGCTTATCTGATAAAGGTTCTACTTCTAAAACACATATGGAATTCAGTAATTTTTTTTAAACTAAGATCCATTCCCCAATTAATAAATGATCAAAATATATGGACAGTTTTCATATGAAGTAATCAAAACTATCTACAGTCATATAAAAATGTAAATGTTAAAAATTGTCTTACATGTAACTGCAAAAAATTAAAATACTAAAAGTAATTTGAAAGGTTGGAAATTAATTTGTAAAGTAAATTTGTAAAGCAATATTCTTGCATCATGACAACTAGGTAATTAAATTCCAAATTTTGTTTAGTGTGTTACAGCCACGGTGACTCAGGAACTGCCTTAATATATCTAGTGCATTTTGTGATTTCTCTAAAGACTAAATTCCATAGCTACTGCAATGCCACCAACATGGATACACTATTAACTTGTCTTCTGAATGTCAAGCAAATTCCCGGAAGTATGTATCACCTTGTACTCCCGAAGAACCTTGCAGAGTAAATGCATTAAAAGTTTCTTGGAGCTATAAAAGGTGAACACATTGGTATTTGTCAGGCACTTGGTAGTGCATGGGGTGGGATGAAACGGAGTCAATATTCCAGGGTTTCAATCAGTCTAATCTTCTCTTTATCAAGCAGTTATTCCTAGCAAGAAATTTCACCTATATGAGCCTCAGTTTCCACAGGTGTAAAACAGGTATAATACTTTCAGTTCTTTTGTGGTTGTTGTTTTACTTAAACTCAAAGGTAGTGTTAACTCTACCACAAAATGATTCCCTCCTCCATCAATTCAGAGCTCATTCACCTACAAAAAACCCAAAACTTCCATGGGAAGGGTGGGCACAGATGGAGTATCCCAGTAAAGAGGTAAACATTTAATCAACACATGTGACCCAGTTTATGGAAATCTCTCCCACTAAGGGCCCCAAGGCTCTGTCATTTTTCATGATATTCTCTTGCTACTTTCCTTAGATAAGACATTTCTGTTTCACTTTTTGATTTAAATCTATTCTTGTCTTCAGAAAAATTCCTGGTGGTGAGAGGTAAGCATCCCCTGACTCATAGAGTTCTTTTCCTTGATTGAGTAGGCTGACTCTGTTGGACTCCCTGATTATGTTGTTTTCGGATTGTTATGTATCCTCTTGTGTAAGTATCTGTACTGTAAGAAACCATGAGTCATGGAGGATGGGGTGGGAGAGAAGTGGGGCTAATGGGCATGCATCTGAGAAATCTACTTCCTACCTCCAAAAGATGAAAAATGCTTCTTTCTTGAAGGATGAATTTTTTCCCTTTTCCCATTATTGGCTTTTTTCAGAGCTCACACTCCTCAGAGAAGTCTTCTGCCTCAATGGTTTCCCCAGAGAAAGATCCATGTGACCTCTTTAAAGGGTCCTGATGCTGTGATTAAACCCTCAATCACCTAATACCATTGAGTTTGAGTGAGAACTTTTTCACACTGTGCAAAGTGGTAACAGTGTAAAACTCATCTTTACACTGAATGTAAGACCTTACCATCTCGATGTTATGGATGCCTTCCCACTATATTCTCTGATTTTATCTTCTGGGCTGAGAGGAGGGGCATCAGTTTATCTTAGACACCCTACTTGTAACACACAAAATAGACCTAAAGATAATGTAAATAATGGAAGCAGAAAGCAGAAAGTCAATTATCACACAATTATTAAGTACCTAATAAATGGCAGATATTCTACTAAAGTCTGGGGAACATAATGAAAAATATTAGTCATAATACTAAGCATGGTGATGATGATACTGATGATAATGATAGGGATGATGAAGTACTAGTAGTAGTACTAGTATCAATATTTTTAGCAATAATGGTGGTCATTATCATCATTATAATCATAAATAACATTTGTATAATACTTTAGGGTTTGAAAAATACTTCATTTGTTAGCATATAAATAAAAACAAACATGCAATCCTAAAAGCTGACAAGGGCCGGGGAAATGAGATGCAAGAGAACCTTCCACACATGAATGAAATTCTTTGCAAAGAATAAGAAGTGAGAGATTCAGTATCATATGCAGGTGAGAATAATAACAGATTGCACTTTTTTTCTGGAACTTAGAAAACATGTATCATATCGACTCAGCTTACAATGAAAAATAATTCACTAATTGTGAAGGCTTTTAATACCACAAAGAGCAGCTTAGATTTCATCTTGAGGGAATGTGTGCACTCAATCTAATGATGCAGATGACAACCTCTTCTACTTTCATTTCTCCTCTTCATTTAAGGTAGGAGTCAGTGAGAGTTTAGGGGGAAAGAGAATCAGTTCAGTTTTGGACATGATTAGGTTTTAGATTTATACTAGACATCTGATTCAAGATGCCTGAAAGGCAGTTGCATCATTATTGTGTTCCATCACTGAAATGACTCCCCCCATGGAAAAACAAACAAACAAACAAAACACACAAACTTGTCAATATCAAATTTTGAAAGTGAATAATAGGAGTCAATATGGTGGAATAGAAGCATGGACTTGCTCCAGCTCTCCTCAAAAGCCCTTAAAATCATGTAAAAATGAGTCTAAATTGATTCTAGGGCAGTAGAAGGCACAAAATGATAGAGTGAAGCAGATTTTCAGCCCAAGACAACCTGAAAGGTCAACAGGAAGGGTCTATTACACAGGGCTCAAAGTGGAGAGCGGCAACCCAGTGTGAGCACCAGCACAGAGTACAATGGAACAGGCCTCAGGGCGCTGGCAGATGCTGCAATTTCCAAACTTCTCAACTCACAAATGCCAAAATCAGCTTCAAAGGTCAATGAGAAACCCCTTTCACCTGGATGAGAGAGGAATGTGGTACACTTCCAGGTCCAACCCCAGGGTGGCTTCAGCCACTGGCTCAGCATTCACTTCTGAAGTTCTCAGCTTAGAGATGGTGGGGGAACCAAGCTACTGATCTAGGTCTCAGTCATGAGTGATGGTCCTTGGGTGAGGAGGACCACTGCAGTGGTTTAGCTGGTGGTGACTGTGGAGAGGGAATCCTACTGGCAGTTCCAGGGTACAAAAGAGGAACAAACATCTTTCCCTTGGCTATGTCTCTTTGGAGGAACTGAGAACTTACAGGTCCCTAGAAATACCTCAGAGAATAGTTACACAAAACCTCTGAGACTTGGGGTAATATACCTTCCACATAACAAAGGGCTCAAAAGTCAGGTAATTAGCTGGGAAAATGCCCCAAAAGAGGAAAATAAGACTATAGAAGGATACTTTCTTCGTGAAAATGTATTTTCTTCTCTCTTTCAGATGAGAAAGACCAAAGCATACAACCAGAGGAACACAACAAGGTCAAGGATTCTACATCCAAAACCTCCAAAAAAAATGTGCAATAGTCTCAGGCCATGGAAGAGCTCAAAAAAAAAAAAAAGATTTTGAAAATCAAGTAAGAGAAGTAGAGGAAAAACTGGGTAGAGAAATGAGAGTAATGCAAGAAAATCATGAAAAAGGAGTCAACTGCTTGCTAAAAGAGATTCCACAAATTTCTGAAGAAATTGAAACTTTAAAAAACAAAACTAAGTCAAATGGCAAAAGAGGTTCAAAAAGCCAAAGAGGAGAAGAATGCCTTAAAAAGTAGAACTGGTCAAATGGAAAAGGAGGTTCAAAATCTCACTGAAGAAAATAGTGCTTTAAAATTAGAATGGAACAGATGGATGATAATGACTTCATAAGAAATCAAGAAATTATAAAATAAAACCAAAAGAATAAAAAATAGAAGACAATGAGAAACATATCATCGGAAAAACAAGTGACTTGGAAAATATATCCAGGAGACATAATTTTTAAAAATTTGATCTACCTGAAAATCATGATCAAAAAAAGAGCCTAGATACCATTTTCAAAGAAATTATCAAGGAAAACTGCCCTGATATTTTAGAACCAGAGTGTAGAATAGAAATGGAAATAATTCACTGATCACCTCCTGAAAGAGACCCCAAAAGTTAAACTCCTAGGAATATTGTAGCCAAATTCCATCATCCCCAGGTCAAAGAGAAAATATTACAAGCAGACAGAATGAAACAATTCAATTATTGTGGAAATACAACCAGGTTAACACAGGATTTAGCAGCTTCTACACTAAGGAAATAAAGGGTTTGGGATGTGATATTCCAGAGATCAAAGAAGGTAGGATTAAAACTAAGAATCACCTACTCAGCAAAATTGAATGCAATACTTCAGGGACAAAATGGAAGCTCAATAACATAGAGGAATTCAAATTGTTCTTATTGAAAAAAAACAGAGATGAATAAAATGTCTGACTTTCAAATGCAAGTATCAAGAGAAACATGAAATGGTAAACAGGAAAAAGAAGGTATAGGGAACTCATTAAAATTCAACTGTTTACATTCTTCCATGGTAAGATGATATTTTTACCTCATGAAACCTGTTTTTCAGTATTAGGGTAGCTGGAGGGAATATGTGTGTGCATGTATGTGTATATTATATATGTGTATGTATATGTGTGCATATGTATATGTGTGTATGTGTACGTGTGTGTCTATTTGTGTGTATGTGTGTAGACCAAGGGCACAGGGTGAGCTGAATATGAAGGGAGAGTACCTAAAAAATAAAATTTGCTGTTAAGAGGAATGTACTAGGAGAATTGAAGATGTAGAATGTAGCAAATCATCTCACATTAAAGAAGCAAGGAAGAGATTTTACAATAGAGGGGAAGAGGTGGGAGATGAAAGGAAATAAATGAGCCTTATTCTCATGAGATTTGACTTAAGGAGGCAATAATGCACACTCAGTTGAGTATGGAAATCTATTTTACCCCGCAGGAAGGCAGGGGGGAAGGGGATAGGAGAGGGAAGATAAGAGAAGGGACAGCAAATTGGGGAAAGGTATAGGAAGATGCAAGTACTATTGAGGGGAGACAGGCAAAGTGAGAGGGATGGAATAAATGGAGAGCAGGACAGGACAGAGGGAAATATGGTTAGTCTTTCACAACATAAGTGTTATGGAAATGTTTTGTATGGCTACACATGTATGACCTATATTGAGTTGTTTGCTTTCTCAATGAGGGTGAATGGGGAGGGAGAAAAGGAGATAATATGGAACCCAAAGTTTGAAAATGAATGTTACAAGTTCTTTTTCCATGTGACTGGGAAATAAGAAGGAAAGGCAATGGAGTATAGACATTTGTTTTGCCCTATAGGAAAATAGAGAGGAGGCAGATAGAAGAAGGGTAGTGACAGAAGGAAGGAAAGACTGGGAGAAGGGGTGGAAAGGGTGCGTTCTGTCCTGGGATGGGGGGTGGGAGAGGTGGGGAGAAAATTTGGAATTCACATTATTGTGGAAGTGAATGTTGAAAAGTGAAAAATAAATGAATTATATATTATAAAAAGAAAATAAGAGTTAAATCTCACATCAGCCTTTTAGTTGTGTTAATTACAATGTCTGACATAGTTGGAGCTTACTAAATGTTTATTGATTATTTCCTCAAAACAAAAAAGAAAATAAATAGTAGCTTGATGGAGTTTTACTGTAGAAGCACATTGGTAGCAGAGCCATGAACCACGTCCATCCCTTGTAAAAAGCAATTCAGAATTATCTAAGCTACTGACTAAAATGTCCATATATATATATACTCTTTGAACCATAAGTCCCACTATTCTGCAGTGGATCATAACAGTTTAATTCTTTAAAAGGAAAAAAAAATATATCTTTATTTAAAAAAGTGCGAACAGTGAAACTCTGTGATAGCAAATGCTGGAAGCAAGGTAACTGTCCACAAATTGGGGAATAGAGAAGCACATCATGGTGTAATAACATGGACTATAACTGTTGTAATAAATTATGAATATGAAGAATTCTGAAAACTACTTGGAGACAAATACAGTGACACAAATTAATATGAACACAATCAGAAAAAAATATACAAAAATTACATGAATAGCTTTGAAAAGAAATGTTGTGAATTCAACAGTCATCAACCATCAGAAACATACCAAGATTTGAAGGAAGAGAGGGAAGAGGGAAATCAACAGAACAGGAATATTTGATGATTATAATGTCCATGTTTTGCCCAGGAGAATAGTTTGAGTAAATTCACTTCCCTTCCTTCACTGTATACATAGTGGACCCTGTTTAGGCAAACATACACATAATGTCAACAGTTGTCTATGTGGTGGCTGCTTTCTCTGACTTTCTTCCCCCACTCTTTTTTTAAATTCCTTGTTAAAAAGTAATGGCTTCTGGGGAGGAGAAATGGAGGAGATATATTAGGAAATAAAGGTAATTTAAAATCAAAAGCAATAAAACATAAGAAATTTTGAAAGACAAAAATAAAACACAAACTGCAGAGCTTTGTTGGCTAATACATAAAAGAAACAAGACATTGTTTTGTCTTTCAAAATGTTTATTGGGAGTCAAAACATCTGGAGAGTGAACATGTAGCACCTGTAATAATAATCATAACCATGTTTATTGGACATTGACATTTCTGACCTGATCCGAGGGCCCTTCATTTCCTTATTTCCTGGTTATTACAAAACACCTCAATCTCAGAAAAAAATATGTGATTGCAGTAAATCCAAGGTCATGGAGGTGACTTTGAGGAGTTTGCGCTAGTGTCAGCACACTCTCAAAAATTACTTGTGTCTGAAAATGTTATGAAAAATGTCACCCATGTTATGGATAATGGGAAAACAGGGTCAGCTGGTTGTGCAATGAGAGCAAGGGGTAGCAGTTACAAAGTACAAATTCTGTATTTCTTTGAAAGAAATATGACTTGAAGCAGTGTCTCAGGGGGATTGTTTGTAGATGGTGAAATAAAGGTAAGGAGTGAGATAGTACAACAAGACAAGATGTAAATGGGATGGAGGAAGTGAACATATTCAAGAGAATGCAATGGTACAGCGGAAAGAGACCAGGAACTGGAGTCAGGAAGTCTGGAGTTCAATTCTGGGTTCAGACACTTTTTAAGTGTTAGATCCTGAGCATGTCATTGCTTGCTCTGCCTCAGTTTCCTCATCTATATTGTGCAGTTAATGGGCATTTACCGACCAGATTTGGTGTGAGGGGAAAATGAGATAAAAATTTTAAAGTGCTTTGCAAGTTCTCAAGTACTACCTAGATACTAGATATATTATTATTTTATTAAAGAAACTTTCCACAAGTACCTACTATGTATTAATTATTCTTTTAGGCACTAGAGATAGAGGGATAACAGTCAACCAGTGCTTCTCCTCCAGCTGCTCCTGGTCACTTTTGAGACAAAAGGAAGTACAGACCTAGGTAAATGCCACGGCAGCAGAAAAGTGTTTATTCACAGGAGGAAGGGACCTTAACAGCCATATCTAGTGCCCTCATTTCGCAAAGGAGGTTAAGGAATTTACCTAAGGATATAGAGATAAAAAGGGGTAGACTCTTTTGGAGAGGAAGGATTTGAAACTAGGTCCCTTGCTGTTTTCCAGATCCATTGTTCTTCTTACTGTAACATGAAGAGTATGGCATAATGGGACAGAGATTAAACAGAAAAAAGATCTATTAAACGGATTGAAGAGAATAGCAACAAATGAGATGATATGTTAAAGTTACTTTGCAGCTACACTGTATAGTATACTATTTGGCATTTGGACGTGCAAAATTGGAGGTGTGCAGAGAGACTGAGACAGAATAGGTAGGTGTGAGAATCATTCACAAATCAGAAAACAATGACTTTAAGTGTGTGTATGTGTGGGGAGGGAGGGTCTCTTATAGTTGGAGAAATTGAAAAAAAAGAAGAAAGGAATTTATCCATGATCACACTGTGACTTAGTTGGAGCATTTCAACTTTTTTCTGAACCATTTGAACCATTTCTCCCAACTCCTAATTCAATTCCATTGCCTATGTTCCTTCTAGTTCCTTTAAGACTCAGATTATTCAGATGCTGTTATCTAGAGAAGATAATTCTTTTCTGAATTCTACTGTACCTTGTCTTTCCTGTAAGGGGTGTTCCTAGGGAGTCAGTGACAGTAAAAATTTGGGAGTCCAGAGGCCTCATTTTAAACCATGATTATCGGTCTCTCCTCTCATCATGCTTTTCTTCCAGGGTAGCTAAAAAAAAAGGAATGTTTAGGACAAGTGTATCCCCTTCCTTTCTGCTCTCATTGAGATGACAGGGAACTATGGAGCACTTGAAAAAAGAACAGAAGAGGAGAGATGCAAGTTAGCTGATAACCTGTGCTCTTTACAATTGGCCTCTAAACAAGCTCCTTGTGAAAGAGAAATGAACAGGAAATGAAAGAGAAAGAAAGAAAATGTCAGCACTGGAAGAAAATTCGCAACCCAGAATGTTCAAGTTGAACAGCCCTTACTACAGAAAACAAAGGATATCACTGTGATAAGAAATATTAGACCATCACATGTCAGAGCAAGAAGGCATAGAAACATGAAGGATATAAATAAACTAGCCACCTCTAGATAGAGAACTGATAGGTTTGGTATGGACTGAGGCTGGTCTTCTCGGTTTTTCCCTTCCCTCTTCTTCCCTCTGCTACCCCTCTCCCCTGCCTTTTACCTTTCCTGTTACCATAGAGGAGAATTCCTTCTTCCTAGTACCTCAGACTCCCAGCCCAGATGTCATCATCGAGTCCTCTCCATCTTTCTTCCCCTAATATCTAGTCTGCTCTGAGGACTTGATGACTTCACCTTTTCAATATCTCCCCAGCACATCCCCTTCTGTCTTTGAATACTGCCATCCTGCCATCCTCATCACCTCACACATCCAGGTTCTTCATAGCCTGCTGGTTTCTTTGCCTGCCTCAAATCTCTCTATTGCCAATCCTCTTCTATTCAACCACCAAAGTGACTTTCCTAAAGCACATATCCAGACATGCCACCCTCTTCTCAGTAAAGCCCAGTGGCTCCTAACTGCTTCTAATATCAAATAAAAAATTTGAACTCTCGTTCAAAGCCCTTCATCATTTAGCCTCCTCCTTCCTTTCAAGTATCCTTACACCTTACTCTCTAGCATATATTCTTAAATTCAGTGGCACTGGCCTCCTCCCTGCTCTGAACATTTTGTATGGCTGGCCCTCATTTCTGGAATGCTCATGTCCTCATCTCTGTACATAGTTAGTTGTACATAATCATTTGCTTCTGACATTTCTCGTTATATCCTCAGCTCTTTGAGAGCAAGGACTGTGTTTTGCTTTTTTTTTTTTTTTGTATCCCCAGTGCTTAACAAAGTATCTGGCAAACAGTAGGTACTTCATAAATTTTTATAGACCTATACTGCTTGTTTTTATTTTGTCTCTCTTGTTCAAGTTTTACAATTAGAAATTCATTTGGATAGGAGAGGAAAAGAGAGAGGATGAACATCACTCTATTACCCAGCACAGTGAGAGACACTTGACAAATATTGATCTCATTTGTTCTGCACAACAACACACTGAGGTCGATGTTGTTATGACCTTCGTTTTACAGTTGAGGACACAGATGCTCAGTTACTAGACAAGGGTCACACAGCTACCTGCAAACCTAGTAAATGTCAGAGGTTGGATTTGAGGTCAAGTTTTCTTGAAAATAGACCCTAGTCTATTTTCTTCCTTGAAAACAGTGCTCTAGTCAGTGCTTAAACTAAATGTCTAGGAACAGAAAAATACATTTTAAAAAAGAATCAAGATGTACATGGATATGTCATTCACATCCCATTATACATTAGTTTGATCATTTCAGGATTTGTCTAACTTTTGATAGGAGTTTTTATTTCAGGACATGAGTTCCTTTGAGTAGGTAGAATACACCCGAGTAGTTTATGACCACATAAAACTCAAGGGAGTCTGTGGTGAGAAATACTAGGAGCTAGGATTGAATGAGGAAAGGGAGATGGGTGGGCACTATCAGTAACCTCTATTTTTTTATTGCTTTCCTGAGTTTTTTTCTAAGTAGACTTGTGCCCCTGAAGGAAAGCACTATTCTCAGAAGTTTACCTGAGTCCCTGCTACAAAGCCTATCAGCTAGTATGATGCTGGACAATTCCCTAGTTGGTTTCTCAGTTAGATCACTTACCTCTATAGGTTATTGCTGTAGAATGACTTTGCAAACTGTAAAGTACAGTTCTGCCTTTTCCTTTTCATGTCAAAAGGTCTCTATTCCTGGAATTTAAGTCAGTGGTTTCTGTGTGATAATTAAGGATCCTTATGCTTCAAATGTAACTAGGGAAAAGAACGTATACATTCAAAACAGACCTCAGACATTTGTAAGGTGTGTGACCCTCTCTCTGTTATTAAACTCTCTCTGCCTCAGTTTCCTTATGTGTAAAATTGTGACAATAATAGCACTTACTTCCTAAAGTTATTTTAAGGATAAAAATGAAACAATATTTGTAAAGTACTTCACAAACCTTAAATTTCCATGAACACTAATTATTTTATTAGCCTGGGGTCTCAACCTCTACTGCCTTCCAACTTGTACTTCCTACAAAAATACATTGATACGTTGACTGAGGGCAGGGAATAGGGATGAAAACTTTTATTATCATTATTTTGCATGTAATTATGTGGCCTTAGTACAATTATTATAACATTCTTTGTGCTCAGCCTCCTAACTGTAAGTGGACAGAGTCTTAAGACGCATGAGATGGGAGCAAATTTTGACGTCCTAAAATTGCATAACTGAGAGTATCTTAAGAACAGAGAAGAGATAATTTGTCAAAACTTACAAGGAATTTAGAGATAAGAATGTCAGACTGCCCTCAGAGGCATCAGATTTATAACTAAGATTCTAATTCTGACTTTCACCTACTACCAAGGTACCTTTGTCATTTAACTTCCTTCTATCTTTGTTTTCTTACCAATGAATCAACTTAGACAACCTCAAAATTCCTTTTCAGTCCACAAATCAGTGAATATAAAAGTAGAATTCCAGAATTAAGGAAGTTGTTAGAATAGAGAATCTGAATCTGGGAGGTAGCCCAAAATCTAGAATGTCAGAGCTCAGTGACCATAAAGACATAATACTGCCCAACCATATTATTTTATAGAAGAAGAAAACTGAGCCTATAGAAATAACTTGATAAAGATGACAAAGTGAGACCATGCCAGACCCAGGAATAAACCACAGGTTGCTGATTCTAATGCCAAGATCTTTCCCCATCATCCTCTACTTCAGTTTTATCCAGAGTTGTCCCCTGCTATTATTTAGCACATAAAGTTATTGGAAGGCTAAAATCAGATCAATCAGTGTAGTTGCTTCAGAAGTGAGTTATACCCAGAAAGGAAAAGGCATTACTCGAAGCTGGGCTGAGCTATTTTTAGTGTAAACAGCCCTCCAGCTGCTCAAGCTGCACCATCCTGAGATTAATGATGGCTTGCCAAGATGACACCTGCTGAAAAGTTTGTTCTTCAGCAAAGTCAAGGAAAATGTTGGAGTTTTTCTGCAGAATGAATTATATATTCAGGGTAATTTCAAGATTCCCTAAGCTGTCCTTTTTTCTGACCCAGGACAGTATTACCTAGACCTGAGAAATGGATGCTTTATGCATAAAAATAAAGAAATTCTTGGCTGTAATTTCATTCTTTTATTCACTCATTCAACAGTCACTTGCTACATGTGCCAAGTCCAGGTTTTACATGTGAGGGAAATGCATATTTCAGAACACAATCTATGCCCTCCTGGATGTAGCATGATTATAAACTTTCAGTCCTGTATCCTAAGGTCATGATGGAAATGTAAAGGAAGTACATTGGTCCAATAAAGAAAGCACAAAGGTCCAAAAAGAATGATCATTGCCAACAAGGGAATTGCAAAAGACTTCTAGGATATCATAGCATTTATGAAGGCTTTAAAGGATTAGTAAGAATTCATTGGAACATTCTAGACATAAAGAATGAACCAACAGAGTTATATGAGGGTGGGTTTAGAGTCTGGTTTAGCTGATACTTAAAATGTGCAGAGTGAAATAGTAAAACATAAGACTAAAACATAAGACTAAAAAGGAGGGGGAGAAATATTTCTAGGTGGTAGGACATGAATGCCAGGTAAAAAAATATGGGAACTTTACTTGGAAAGTAAATAAGAATATTGAAGCATCTTTGAGCAGAAGAATACCATGTCCACACCCTGGTGCAAAAAAAAAAAATAATAATTTTCTCTGAGGTGGTTAAAGAATGTGTAAGAGGAATAAGAAAACAGAGGTAGAAAAGCCTAAAAGGATGTTCTCCAAATTATCAGATCTAGTGGTTCCAAGAGCATGTTCCAAAGTGGAGACATTGACAAAAGTAAGGGTTAGAAAGGCAGAAGGAGGAGGAGGGCACATTGAATGTATGATAAAGAAGTAGCATTGTCAGGACAGTCCATGAGAGAAGACGAGAAGAAGAGAGAGGATGAAAGTCAGAGATCTCACCAAAATGTGCAACACGGGAAAATC
>NC_092872.1:755194011-755283137 GCF_028372415.1 Notamacropus eugenii
TCTGCAGTAGAGTTTAAATGCTTGGTAGTTCAGCTTGAGAAAGGACTTTAGCGTCCAGTACTTTATCCTTCCAGGCGATCTTCAGAATTTTCCCAAGACAACTGAAATGGAAGCGATTTAGTTTCCTGGCATGCAGGTATACAACAATGAGATTAATATAATGACTCTTTAGACCTTCAGTTTGGTACACACTCTAATACCACTTCTTTCTCATACTTTTCTTCAGAGCCTCCCAAACACTGAACCAACTCTGACAATACGTGCATCAACCTGGTCGTCAGTATGTACACCCCTGGAAAGTATACTGCCAAGGTAAGGGAGCTTATCCACAGCATTCAAAACTTCTTCATTTGCTGTAATTGATGGTTCTGCATATGGATGGTGTGGTGCTGGTTGGTGAAAAACCTCTGTTTTATTGGTATTAATTGTTAGGTCAAAATCAGCATAAGAAGCAGAGAATCAATCCATGCTTTGTTGCATCTCAACTTCAGAGGCTGCACTGAGTGCATAATCATCTCTGAACAAAAAAAACCACGACCAACTCTCCCTTCACTTTTGTCTTGGCTTGTAGCCTTTTCAAGATATATAATTTACTGTCAATGTGGTAGCTGACCTTGATGCTGGTTTTGTCCTCTTTGAAAGTATTTGACAACATGGCTGAAAATATCATTCTAAAAAGCATGGGAGCAAGCACACAGCCTTATTTCACTCCATTGATGAATGAGAAACCTTGAGAACATCTTCCATTATCCAGAACCCATGCAAACATGCTATCATGAAACTGGCATACAATTCTGATAAACTTTGCCACAATTTCCCACAAGTCCTCATGACTGATAGTATCAAAGGCAAGGGTTGGATTGATAAATGTTGTGTATAGAAGTCCATTAGACTCCTGGCATTTCTCCTGGAGTTGTCAGGCAGCAAACATCATATTGACTGTCCCTTGGCCCTTCCTGAAGCCACACTGGCTCTCATGTAGATGACCATCTTCCAGGTGAAGGATCAGCCTATTAAGGAGGACTCTGGTAAGAATCTGGCTGGCAATGACTAAGAGAGAGTCACTCCCCCCTCTCCCCACTGGTGATTGTCACAGGACAGCCTATTTCCTTTTCCTTAATAGAGTTGGACAATGGAGGCATCCTTGAACTCCTGGGGGATAACCTCCTCTTGTCATATGACCCAGAAGATCTCAGTCAGCTTTTGTATGAGGAGCAGATCCCTTGCTTTTTAAATCTCAGCTGGCATAGAATCCGCACCAGGTGCTTTGCCACATGAGAGGAGCCTAATAGCATTAAAAACTTCATCAGCTGGAAATTCAGGTAGGGAGGAACTGACTTCAACCTGAGATATATGATTGGTGGCCTCAACACTGATTGACAATGTTCCGTTGAGAACACCATGGAAGTCCACCCCTCTAAGATTATGTCCTTATCACTAATCAATATTGATCCATCAGAGTTGAGCAGCTGATATACAGCATAAGTCTTTGGTCCACAAACAGCTGTCAAAGCATCATAAAAACACTTTAGATTGTTCCGATCAGAATAAAACAGAATTTCATCTGCTTTCTTACTGAGTCAAGAATCCTGCGTGTCTCTAAGCTTTGCTTGTACTTTACTTTTGATGCAATTAAATGCTGCCTTTTTAGATATGGATGAACTATCCTGCTGGTAAACCCTGGGGAGTTCTTGTTTTTCACTTAGCAGTTTCTGAATTTCCCCATCATTTTCTTCAAATCATTCTTGATGTTTGGGAGTGTTCTGACCCAGATGAGCAAATGTAGTACTGTACACCAAATCTCTGAAAGCTGCCCACTCCTTTTCTGCTCCACTGTTGCCAACTGTGTGTTGGCTCAACTTTCCCTCCAAGTTAGCAACAAACTGTTCCCACTCAGAAAAGAGCTCTAATCTATTCACATGAACTCTTATTAGTTGTCTTTTCTTAGGGCTGCTGCTTTTGTTGAATACAAATGTTTAGCTTGGAGAGAATAAGTCTATGATCAGTCCAGCACTCTGAACCACACATTGCTTTCATCACTCTCGTATCCTGTCTGATTGGCATTCTGTGCCTCTTCTTGCATTAATCCAGAATTATAAGCTTGTCTTCTTTTGGCACATTGATGATGAGGGTCTCCATGTCTTCATAACCTTTTTTTTCGACCTCATCAGGTTCATCATGGTGGGAGTATAGGCACTGATGATGGTGGTGTGGTGTTTTCATGTAAGTAGCAATCTCATTTTCATGAGCCTGTCATTCAGTCCTTTTGGCAGACGTACAGACTTGTTGACTAGATTAGTTTTGATTGCAAAATCTATGCCAGTTCCATGGCTCTCCCTTTCACTGTGGCCACTCCAGAAAAATGTGTATTCAACTCTACCTTGGGTAAGCTGGCCTTCATTTGCCAGCCTTGTTTCACTCAAGGATGCTATTTGGATATGACACCTGCTGAATTCTCTCACAAAAAGAGCTGTTCATCTTTCAGGTCTAGTGGATTTCATGTTATTTATAAGCATGTGTACATTCCATGTACTGGTGGTGAAAGAAATCATCTGCACAAAACTTTCAAGTCATCTTTTTTTTCGCCTGCAGGGTTGGACCCCTGCCTGCTATAGTAAGCAGGCCAGTGTTTAGTGAAGTAGACAATTTTGAGGGCACCTTTTCTAGCCCCTTCCTCATGCCAGGAGGTGAGCAGTGCAGAACTTCAAAAAGGCTTCTTAGACACCCAGGAGGCTGCTGAATCCCGCTGCTGCTTCAGTCCAGTGAGAAGATGACCCTGTGGCCTGGGCCACCTTAGTGTAGGGTTATAACTATAGCCCCTAGTGTATCTGTGCCTGCTGCTTTATCACTTGCCTGTCACCACAGGACTTTGAGGTAGACAAAAATAGTAAAATGGAGAAGGTGATGTCTTTAAATTTGGGCATAAATTGGTTTCAGTGAGGCAGAGTTGCACAAAGTCGTTGGCCTCGCTCTCTCCTCCAGAGTCATCACAGTCCAGTGGAAGGACAGAGTCAAGATGGCTTGGCATGCAGGGGATAGCCTTCACATCTTTGATGTCTAGCCAAGCTCTAAGCACTCCACAGCACCTGCTTCAGCTGCTTTCATGGCTCATCCTCCAATTCTGCTGGGGGAAGTTTTCACAGGCTTGGGCTAGACACACCTGTAATTCACTGAAGGGTTTAAGATCCCTCAGTTACCCTCAGTCTAGTTTAGCCTGTCTGCTGAAATGATTTACTGGGTGGTGGTTGCTATGCGTAATGAAGTTTCTTGGAGCCCCAGGTAAGAGTTACTTGAATCAGATAGACACCAAAGATGGATCAACAGCCCTGAAAAGGGCCTGACATCCCTCACACCAGAGTTACCAGTCTTCCCTAAACGTACATACCCTATACACTGGAAGCTTATTGTATTTGGGGGAGTAGAGGAGAGATGAGGGAAAGGTTATTAATATTTTAATTTCTCATCTCTAAAGATGGAGATGTCATTGACAGATAGAGAAGTCTTGATGGCAAAGCAATGATGAAACTAGCTTGAGAGAAGGCAAGAAAGTATGAGTGACAGCGGCCTGTCCAGAGAGAGATTTGCTGGAAGAGAATTGGTGATAGAAGACTAGAGTTGAGGTCAGAAGCTAGGATTGAAGACAAAGATGAACAAATCATAAGATTACTGAAATATGAGTCATCAAAACTGGAAAAGTCTTAGAATGTAAGAAATAGAATGTAACAGCTGGGAGACTCTTTGTAACAGAATTTCAGAGCTAGGAGGGAACATAGAACCAGGAGACACAATGCCAGAACTGAGAATGAACTTAGAATGTAAAATATTAGAGTGGAGAGGGAACTTAAAACACAGAATGTAGAATGTCAGACCTGTGAAGGCCTTTAGGACATGGAGCAGAGGATGTTAAAGTTGGGAGGGCCTTAGACCATAGAATGCCAGAACTAGAAGATAATTTACAGCCTAGCGTGCAGAATGTCAGACTTGGGAGGAAACTTAGAACCTATAGTGGCAGAACTGGAAGTCCCCAGATCCCAGGAATCCTGAATGCCAATGTGGGGCTTGTCCTAATGAAGAACAGAATGCCAGAGCTTGAAGGAATCTGAAGAGTTACTTACTCCAAACTGTGCCTGACCAAGAACCTCCTTGTGAATGAAACATCCCTGACAACTGGTCATTCCCTCCCACCATTACTGGAGAGCTCAGAAGTTTGTGCTCTCCTGGTTGGTGAAATTTTCCTTGGTGTCTTTTAAACAAGCTTTCTCTTGAAAGAGTTAAGATAGTTTCCAGCTTGCCCCAAAGCTGAATTTGAATGCTAAGGAGAATGTGCCCAAAATATGTCCAGTGCATCTGTCCATGGTGCTGCTCACAATAAAAACCAAGTTGATGTTGGAAGGTATACCCATCATTACTACTCTTTAGATTATGTGTGTTGCTAAGCATGAATCAATAGAAAGAGTACTGGGCTGGGGATCATGAGACCTGGATTCAAATTCAGACTCCCCCGCAAACTCTAAGGAAAGTCATTTTCCTTCTTGCAACTTTAGTTTCTTCTTCTATAAAATGGAAGGCTTGGATTAGGTGAGGTCTGAGATCCCCTCCATTGTAATGACATTTATTGGGTGTCCACAATGTGTGAGGCACTTGGCTGAGTGCTGAAGGAGAATGTCATGTTCACTGCTCTCAGGAAGTAAACTATGATTACCAATAATTATAAAACAAGATATTAGAATTACAAGTATAATAGTACATAATCACATAATTAAGGGGCTAATAAATCCATCTGTGTAGTCAAAGGAGAAGGGAAAGTTTTCTGGAGGAGAAGGATATTTGAATTAGACTTTAGAGGACTGATAGAAATTCAACAGGAGAAAGTTCAGAGGGCCGGCTTTAGGCATAGGGATCAGCGAAGTCACCATGAGGGGAAAGCATAGGACACATTCCCAGGGCAGTTGAGATGAAATGTACAGTAATAGCAACAGCAACGCATAAACAGTAAAAGCTCTTACAAAAATACTTTTTGGAAAAAGTGGACATCACTTCACTGAGGAAAAGTCAGAGATAACAACCAGTACATCCCATTGAAGTGGTTGAATGCAGGTGAACATCATTTGCCTTCAGATGGAGATTATGGCATGCCAAGGTTCCAGGAGTAGAATTAAAAGGCCCCTGACTGGCAGTATTCACATGAACTCAGCTGACAAGGTGTCAACAAACAGGCATTAAACAAATAGAACAGATATGAAGACTTGCTCATGGAAATGGAAGGTTTATGTTGACCAACCCAAGACCGAGTTATCACTACCAGAAGCCACAGAAGTGTTAACCTCAGATAGCCCAGACTTAATGATCAATGTAGATTATTGTAAAGAAACAGCAGAAATAGTGCAACACACCCTTGAAGGCTGCAAGTGTTTAGTACCTGTCAAAAACCTAGCAAGACATCATCTGGTGGCTAGGAATGGATATCCAAGGCTGACTATCTTTCATGGATGTACAGATGACAAATCCCTATGATACTAACTTCAAAATGTATTGGACAGCTCATCTAATAAACTGTACTTGCAATGGACCATTATCACAGAGTGGACTGTTGCCTAGGATTATACAAACATAAAATTGATTGATAAAAGCTAAAAAATCCATTTTAACAGATGTATCTATCTCAAATACTTGTAATCTCCAGGTAATATGGAATGAAGTGCTTTCAAACTAGAGATATCTGGTGGAAAGGTCAAAATTCTATGGGAACAGGACTAGGTATACATCCTTGGGTTCCTGTCTGTAACTGGAGTGGCACTGAGGATGCTCTCTGTGACCACTGAGCATGAGCTGACATCCTGATCCTTCTTTCAGCCACAAAAAGCAGGGATTTTGTCCTCCTGTGTAAAAGTATGCATAATAGTGATCCTAAAAGAATACCAGCAAGAGTGGCTTGCCCAGGAGAATTTCCATATGAGCACTATTAAACAATATGACAAGAATAATTTTCATAAAATAATAACAGTAGTATACATTCCATGACTTTCTACATATTGTGTTATTTTAAGCTCCAACAACCTTGGAGGTAAGTATTACAGGTCCTACTTTATTATTGGGAGGTTGCATGACATGGGGAAAAGATGACCGAGACTCAGAGGCAGGAAGACTTGAATTCAAATCCTACTTTGGGCATTTGCCAGCTATGGAACCTTGCAAAGGATTGAATTCCCCTAAGTCTTAGTTCCCTTATCTGTAAACTGAGGATAATAATCTCTTACCTCCCAAGACTGTTGTAAAGATCAAATAAGGTCTCTCTCTCCCTCTCTCCCTCTCTCCCTCTCTCTCTCTCTCTCCCTCTCTCCCTCTCTCTCTCCCTCCCTCCCTCCCTCCCTCTCTCTCTCTCTCTCTCTCTCTCTCTCTCTCTCTCTCTCTCACACACACACACACACACACACACACACAGTGCCTCACAAATCATGACTTACCATGTAAATATTGTCAGTCATTTTTCAGTTGCGTCTGAACACAACTGTTCAGTTGCGACCCCGTGTGTGTGTGTGTGTGTGTGTGTGTGTGTGTGTGTGTGTGTGTTGGCAAAGACACTGGAGTGGTTTGCCATTTCCTCCTCCAGCTCATTTCCGTTGTGTCCTAGTCTTTGTGACTCCATTTGGGGTTTTCTTGGCAGAGATACTTCTCCAGCTGATTTTACAGAGGAGGAAACTGAGGTCAATAGGCTGAAGTGAGTGAGTGTCTGAGGCCAGGTTTGAAATCGAGCTTCCCTGACTTCAGACTCGGTGCTGGGCACACTGCACCCCTAGCTGCCCCAGTAGAAATACTAGCTATTTTTATCGACAACATGCATATTTTGTATACGTGTTTGTATATTTATCGTGTGAACTACTACATGATAACGTTATATTTATATATTATACATTATTCCAACATACAAAATACTTACAGAAAATATTTTCTATAAATACAAATATTTCTTGTGATTTGTAGTATTTTCTATAATATTTATTAGATCTTAATATATTTATTATTTTTATTTGCCCTTATTTTACAGATGAGGAAATTGCAGCCCAGAGGGCTTGCCGGTCTTGCCCAGCTAGCCAGCATCTGACGTGGGGTTCTACCCAACGTCTTCTGGCCTCCGTGTCCAGCACTCTGTCTAGGAGTTCAATATGAGATAACGCGGGACAAAGAGAGTCACACCTGATTGTGCCAAAGAAAGAAGCGGGAGCTTCGATCTACAAGCGATAGGGAGGCCCGTGATGATCTTTGAATGGAGGAAAGAAATGAACATTATTCTTTAGGAGGACAAGGTTGACTACAGGTTGAGGATGGATGAGATATGCAAAGAATGAAGGCAGAAAAATCTATGAGGAAGCTATAGAGGACCCAGGAACCTCAGAAGCTCATACTCAACTGATCTGTTTGGATGGAATCAGAGGATATAGACTCATTCTGGTTTTGTCACTTGAGGGAACTTGGTCAACTCCTTTTCTCTCTCTGGGCCTCAGTTTCCTCATTTGTAAAATGAGAACTCTGTTCTAGATCACCTCTAAGATTCCTTTCTGTTTAACTCTATGAGCCAGTAGCCCACAAAGTGCCAAGGAGGGTCTGTGCTGAAGTGAGAAGAGAGAGGACAAACACTTTCAAGGATTTACTTTCTCCATTCCAAGGTAACTGTGATTTGTGAAATTTTCCCTTGATGAGTCAGCCTTAGGACCATATCATGTTGTCTGCATGTGATTCTCTGTTAAGAATAAATGTTTGCCTTTGAACCAAAACGATTCATCTTCTGGTTTTTAGTGTCAGCTGAACAAAGAGCCCTGTGCATGAACCCAGCATTGTCAAGCCCTTCAGGGAATAACAGCCCACTCCTTGACAAATGGGTCCATTGCTGTTCCCCAGAATCTCTCCTTCTTCTGAATCCCTTGAGTCCTTTTTCTGTATCTCTGTGCTGGCAGATAATAGAATCTCTACACTGTAGGATTTAGAGGAAGGAACCTAAGAAACCATCTTATCCATTCTCCCTAACCCTCAACATTTTGCAGGCTGAAGTTTAGAGCAGTTAAGTGATTTGATCAAGGTCACATAGCTTAAGAAGTGTCTGAGGTTAGATTTGAATTCAGGCCTGTCTTCCTGACTCCCAGTTCAGTGCTAGGCAGCTACAAGAATGACCTCCTGTAGGAGCTGAGTTTGAAACTCAATATTGAAAGAATCTAGGAAGCAGAGATGAGAGGGAGAGCATTCTAGGCATGGGAGACAGCTGGTGCAGAACTCCAGAGACTGATGATGGAGCATTGTAAAAGATAGCAAAGAGGCCAGTAATGCTGTCTAATGGAGAGTATGGAGGGAGTGGATGTAAGCAAACTAGATTGGGAATGAGCCAACCAAATACTTTACAATGGATCCTGGAGGTACAGGCAGCCACAGGAGCTCACTGAACAGAATGACATGGTCATGTCTGTGCTTTAGAATAATTGAGTTGGTGTGAAGTGGAGGATGCCCAGCATTAGGGAAAGACTTGGAGAAAGGAGAACCCTCCCATCCCCCAGAAGGCAATTGCTATGGTCCAAGTGAAATTGAGCTTTTGCTTTCTGTTGCTAAATCCCATGCTGGGGACCAAATCAAGGAAAACTTTTTTCAAGCTGGACCTTGAAGATGGGAACCTTAGAAAGGATTGCATCCAGAACTGGACAATTTGGGTTCAAATCTCTTTTTGTTCTTGTTTACTATCTATGTGACCACGGGCAAATCACTTTCTTTCTCTCATCTTTAACTTTTGATCTGGAAAATGGGTGAGAGGGGCACCAGAGTGATGACCTCCAAGGTTCCTTCTACATCTAAGTGAATGTTCTGGAAACTTATGACCTAGGGATGGTTAGCCCAGAGAGGAGAAGCCTTCATGGTTCATAGTGCTGGCTTGGAAGGGCTGACACAAGGCAGCAAGCTTAGATCAGCAGAATTCCTAGGGCAGAATCAGGAGCCAGGGATGGCAATCCAGCTGCACTATAGCTTCAAAGTCTGCATGTCAGGAAATGGTTCTTCCTTCGGAGACTGGACTGCCCATTTCTGCTGTGGGTGGAGAAGGCTCCCCCTCCTTTTTGGTCTCTAAGCACAGGCTGGACAGCTCCTTGTCAGATTTATTGTGGAGAGCTCTCTGATTCAGCTGTGGTTGAGCCTCAATGGCTTCTCAATCCTTTTCTGAACTGGATCTGAGATGAAGAGCATTCCCTGATCTCACCCTTAGGGTCTCCTGGACCCTCTAGGATCTTGCCATTAATTGCCAAGGTCTTGAGCATTCCTCTCCCCATTTACCTTCATCCCTACATGGCCTCCTACAATCTGGGCTGGTCTCAGCATGCTGAGCTAGGACTACAGCACTGCGGACTCACCAGGGCTTAAATATTTCATTGCTCACTGGCAAGGGCATCAATATTTAATCATTGCCTCGCCTCCCCTTAAATATTTCATCAGTGGAACGGCTAGCTGTCGAGTGCTAAGGCCACATGGACACTTTAGCTTTGGTGTTGGAGAGCGGAGGTGGGGCTGGGCTTGGTCCTAATGCCCTTGGAGTCAGGAACCCTGGCTTTCTCTAGCTGGATGAGACTACAAGAGGTGCTCCATATTGCTCAACTCCTCAGTTTCCTCCTCAGAAACTGGGCACAATAATATTTGTGCCCTGGGCTTCACAGTAATCACATGGCAGGCTGGTCAGTTCAAAGTGCTTATCATTATTTCAAATGATTTCAAATGGCTCTGGTTTCCATTGGCTCAGAATCATAGGTGCATAGATTGGCATTGAAGAGGATCTCTGTGGCCAAATAGTTCCATTTTACAGATGAGGAAATGGAAGTGACCTTTCACCAGGTCAGCTAGACAGACTTTTGATTCCAGTTTCTAACAGTCTTTCAATGGCACCACTTAAATGTTGTTTGATTAACTGTTGTCTGAGCTTCAAAATGACTCCAGTCACCCAGGTTAGCAGACTCCCAGTCCTTCTTGGTTAGAGTCTTTGTCTCCCTCTCTCCATGTTCAATTGCTGGCCAAGTCTTATCAATTCACATTGGCTCCACTCATCAATGCTCCCATTTCGTCTCACCTGGACTCTGTGCTAGCTTCCTCATTGATTCCTGATCCCATTTACTTCTCTCTCCATCCATTGTCCACACAGCTGCCCAATCCTTGTCCCTAAAGCACAGTCTGGCCAGAGCCCTCCACTCTTCCTTCCCAAAGCCTTGGTGGCTCTGATACCTATAGGATAAAACAAAAACTCCTCTGGCTGATGTTGAAATCCTTTGCTGTGTGACTGCAGTCCATTTTGCCCAATTCATTTGATATCATTCCCTTGCACCCTCAATTTCTGCCAAACTGACCTATCTGATTTTCCTTAAATAAGTCATTCCATCTCCCATCTCCATGACTGCTCATCTCCACCACGTGGAATCTTAGGTTTCCTGCTAGACTGTGCTCAAGTACAACTTTCTTCAGTAAGCTTGTCTTGATTCTGCCCTAAAAAAGACACATCTCCCTCTTGAAATGACCTTGTACATTCTGTCGTATAAATGTCCATTTCCCTCCAGTAGAGGAAAGTTCCTGGAGGCAGGGGCTGTTTCATTTTTGTTTTTGTGACCCCAGTGCCCAGCACAGTTCTTGATACATAAGAAGCATTTAAGAGATGCTGGTTCTTAATTCCATTAAGAAATGCAAATGGATTTGCTGTGAGAACTGGACACAAGGGTAAGCTGTGGTTGTGACTATCATTACTTTTGTCCGTAGATGCATCCCAGATCTCATAAGAGCTCACAGCATCTTTCCTTGTCTATGGCCTTTTAAACATCCTCCTTAGAGAACCTACCTAACAGAAGGAGGGCCTCCTCAAGGACTGAGTGCTCTGTACACACTCGTGCAGCCCTTGGGCTGTTCATCCGCTGCCTCTCACTCCTGTTCCATGACTGACCCACCTCCTCTTGCCTCTTGGTTTGATCTTCCTCACACAAAACCCTAAATGACCTCTGCCCCTTGGAGCCAGCAGTAATCAGTCCATCAACAAGCATGTATTAAGCACCTACTACGTGCCAAGCACTGCGTGTGCAGACAAATGAAAGAACCTATGTTCTCTGGGAGTTTACATTTTATGTGGGGGTGGGAAGGAATAAGGATTGAGGCAACATATTAAAATGTTTACCAAAACACCAATCAGCCAGCATGAAAAAGCACCTACTATGTATCAGTCACTAAACTAGGTCCTGAACTGACAAAGATGGAAACAGTCATTTCCTTCAGGGAGTATATTACTATTGGGATGGGGATGGGGGGACAATAAGGTCACATATAAATAGATATAAAAATAGGGAACACAAGATTTTTTTCCCCAGGAGAGGGGCACCATCAGTCAAGAAAAGCCAAATACAGGGAATCAACCACAATTAAAATTGTTTTGAGACTATTCTTAGACATCTGGCATCACAGGGAGAGCACTGCTGAAGTCTGCACAGTATCCTTCCCTAACAGGAGTGCTGGGCTGGAGGTCCCTACCAGTGTGGCACTCTTCCAATTACATCCTTCTGTGGACATCCTCTCTGACAATAAGCCTGCATACCTCACTTGGTCTAATAATCAGAGAATTGCTGAGAAATGAGGCCCCCCCCCCCATCTCCCGTAGCTGCATTGATCATAGAATATTGTTACTTTTAACATACATGTGGGAGATATCTTGCTGGAGGAGAGCTTGTAAGGTGGAAGGAACTAAATTTGTTTAACCTGGAGAAGAGAAGGCTCTCATGAGCATGAAAGCAGTCTTGAAGTCACTTAAGGGTTGGCATGGGGAGGAGGAACAAGTCTTGCTTTGCTTGGCCCCTGAGGAGTGAACTTCGATGAGTGGAAATCACAGGCATAAGATGGGAGAGGTGTGGATACACAGCAGACGTTCTGAAAAGGATCTGGGGCTTTTAGTGGACCACAAGGTCACAATGGGTCAGTGGTGTATGGTGTGGTAACCAAAAGAATTAATGAGATTTTGAGCTGCCTTGAAAGGGTCAGAGATTTCAGCAATTGGGAGGTCTTAGCCCCACTGTCCGCTTCCCAGGTCTAATCTCATCTGGAGTACTGTATTTAGTTTGGAACACCACAGACTAAAAAAAATAACTACCATTTAAATGGTGCTTTAAGGTTTGCAAAGTGCTTTACAAATGTTATTGCATTTGATCCTCATAACAACCCTAGGAAGAAAGTACTATTATTATCCTCATTACACAAATGAGGAAACTGAGTTGGAGAGGTTAAGTAACTTCCCCAGGGTCCCAGCGAGTAAGTGCTTGAGGTAGGATTTGATCTCAAGCCTATGGTTTCCTAACTAAATCTAGTGGGTATTCAGGGGAGGCCAGCCATAGTGAAGAGCCTTGCATCCATTTCATCTGTGAATGAGCTAATGGTTTGGCCTGCAGAAGAGAAGGCTTGGTGAGAAGAGGCAGAATGGGTCCCAATAGCTGCTTGAAGAATTTGAAAGGTTGTCTTGTGGAGGGGAGCCTCGTCTTATTCTGCTTGGGTCCAGAAAGACCAATCTAGGGGCAAGGGGGGAATGTTTCAGGAGGTCAATTTGGCTTTGACATCTAGAATAGCTGCTGTCCCAGAATGAAATGGGCTGCCTGGGAGGGTGGTGAGCTCCCTGTCCTTGAGCTGCCCTGGGAGGGTGGTGAGCTCCCTGTCCTTGGGCTGCCTGGGGAGGTTGTGAGCTCCTTGTCCTTGGAAGGCTTCAGGCAGAATCTGGAGGGCCACCCACATACTCACTTTGGCAGCTTCAAATTCTTCAATTCTGTGAGGGCCGTTTTATTCCAGTGAGTGTTTTTAAAAATAGCCAACAATCCGCCCAGTGAACTTTGTGTTCTTTCTCCCTTTCACTCAGTTGTGTGACCTTGAAGATGCTACTGGCTCTGAGTTTGGAAAAGCCTGACTGTTCTCCTCCCCCATTTTCCTGAAGGATCTCCCCATCACTCACACAGAGCTCCTCTCGGATCCTCCACTGTTTAAGGAGGATATGCAGGGAATTCACCTCTTCATTCCTCCCCTGGCTGCTCTGCTGGGCTTCCTGATCTCCAACAATTCATCATCTTGCCACTTGAAGTCAACATTCTACTCTGGAACTCGGAACTCCTCGCATCACTCCTTACCTCTGAGGAGGGTCTTCATCTTGCTCTAGAGCCTGTCCTCCCTCTTTTCCACTTCTCTTTAGGTGTTTTCTTCTGCTATTAAACTATGAGCTCCTTGCGGTCAGAGACTGTCTTAGGCCTTTCTTTTTATCCCCAGGGCTTAGCATAGTGCCTGGAATTTGGTAGGCACTTAATAAATGCTTACTAATTCTGATATCTGACTAGACCGTTATCATAAAGGTTTTATAGAGATAAGAAAGGAGGTACATGGTGTGACCATGACTGATGTGTGCTTGGTTGGCTTTTGGGGAATTAAATAGCCTCTAATTTTATAAAACTATCCTTCTGATATCTTCTCTTTCAGATAGCTTGACAATTAGTCAAGAGACATAAGTTGAGAGCTTCTCAACTTACTTCAACTCTAGCAAGGATCTCTGTGTATCCTCACTGGCTCTTGTGGTACTTCCCATTTTTATCTTTTTGAGGTCCATTTTTACTTTAGTCATACGGCATCTCAGGGCCTCAAATGTTAGAGTTCGAATGTGGTAGCAGAAATGTCAATAATAGGTTAGGGATTTATGGGAAGTTAGAGAAATTGGCTCCATTTTCTCTCTATTATCTATCTATCTATCTATTATCCTTCAACTTTTATCTAAGCATGCTCCTGGAACCATAAATTCTGAATAAAATGACAATCTACACACTGGGCAAAGAATTCATTCCTCATAAAATAGTTAGAGACTGGAGCCATAGACGTGATGAAGTTCACCTTCCCCTGATCAACTTTGTCTAAAATTGTCTGAGTCCCATTGAGCCCTTCAATGTGCTAGGTATGGCACGTCACTAAAAAGTTAGGAGCACAACAGATGATAAAAACAATTGGCTAAAATGGTAACATCCCTGAAAATAAAACCAGACAAAACAGCAAATCATCATCCTAGGATATTTACTACAGGTACAAGAAACTGATGAAATATCGAGAGCAGGATGATAGATACTTCATGGCTAGCAAAAGAAACACAAATTAAATAAGTTTGGAATTTAATGAGTCCTTTAGGAAAAAAATAGCTAGCAGGACACAGCAGGGCCAAGACTACACTTGATCTTAGCCAAGGAGCCAAGAAACAACCATAGATTTGGATAGGACCTTAGATACCATCTAGCACAACCTTCTCTTTTATGGACAAGTAACCTGAGATCTAGAGGAGTTAAGGGACTTGACCAATGTCACACAGGAAGTAAATACTAGAGCTAGGATTTGTATCCAAGTTCTCTGACTTTAAAGTCATTGCTCCCACCTTCCTTTATGTAAATCAGAGTCCTTTTCTCTTCTACTACTTCTCATCATTGACGGGCAGCTAAGTGGTGCAGTGGATAGAACACCAATGCAGGAGTCGGGAGGACCTGAGTTCAAATCTCACCTCAGACATTTGACACTCACTAGCTGTGTGACTTTGGGAAAGTTACTTAACCCCAATTGCCTCATCCTAGGTCATCTCCAGTCATCCTGATGAATGTCTGGTCACTGGATTCAGATGACTGGAGGAGAAGTGAGGCTGGTGACCTGCACAGCCCTCCCTCACTCAAAACAAAGTCAAGTGCAAGTCATGTCATTGTTTCTCTGATGGTATGTTCTTCTTTGGCAAGAAAGGACAAACACACTACTTCTCATCACCACCTTCTCATCATCTTCCCTTTACCTAAACTTCATAAAATTTTATGGATGCTCTCTTGCAGCAAACATTGACATTTAATAGACTTTGTCACTGTAAGGAGAAGAGACAGACAGGATGTGAGAGTAATGAAGGCAAAAGTGTGGTGCAGTAGGCTGGACTGATCATAGACATATCCACTGCAGGCTAAATATTTGTATTCAACATAAATGGTGGCCCCTAGGCAAAATGACTACCAGAAGACTTAATGTCAGCAAAGTAGAGGACTTCTCTGAGTGGGAACAGTTTGTTGCTAACTTGGAGGAAAAACTGAGCCAACACATGACTGGCAACAGTGGAGCAGAAAAGGAGTGGATAGCTTTCAGAGATCTGGTGTGCTCTCCTGAGCCAGAACACATACAAACATCAAGAATGGTTTGATGAAAATGATGGGGAAATTCAGAAGCTACTAAGTGAAAAAACGAGAACTCCACAGGGTTTACCAGTAGGGTAGTTCATCCATCTCTAAGGTGGCAGCATTTAATTCCTTCTAAAGTAAAGTACAGGCAAAGCTTAGAGAGATACAGGATTCTTAGCTCAGTAAGAAGGCAGAGGAGATCCAGTTTTATGCTGATAGGAACAATCCAAAGTGCTTTTATGATGCCCTGAAAACTATTTATGTGCCAAAGACTTATACTATATATCAGCTACTCAGCCCTTATGTATCCATGAGTGGTGATAAGGACATAATCTTAGGGAGATGGGCTTCCATAGTGTTCTCAAGAGACCATCAGCAATCCTGAAACCACTGATCATATACCTCAGGCTGAAGTCAATTCCTCTCTAGCTGAATTTCTAATTGATGAAGTTTTGAAAGGCATTAGGCTTCTTTTGTGTGGTAAAGCACCTGATGCTGATTGTCTTCCAGCTGAGGTTTACAAGGTGGGGGATTGGGGGGTGGGTGGGGAGGTGGGTGGGGGGGTGGGATGAAGGGGGTAGGGGTGTCTATTGACTGTAAAAAAGCTGATTGAAATCTTTCAGGTTATATGGCAAGAGAAGGTCATCTCCCAGGAGTTCAAGGATGCCTCCAATGCTTATCTCTATAAAGGGAAAGGAAATAGGCTATCCTGTGGCAATCATAGGTATAGGGAAGTCTCTCACTAAGTAAGAGTGTGCAAGATTCTTACCAGAGTTCTCCTTAATAGGCTACTCCTTCACCTGGAAGATAGTCATCTACATGAGAGCTGGTACGACTTCAGAAAGGGCTGAGGAATGGTCAATATGGTGTTTGCTGCCCAAGAACTCCAGGAGAAATGCCAGGAACAGAACAGAGGTCTGCACACAATGTTCCTTAGTCTGAGCAAAGCTTTTTTTGTTTCAGTCATGCAGGCTTGTGGATGATCATGGAAAAGTTCACCAGAATTGTATGCCAGTGCCATGATGGCATGCTTTCAGGGGTTCTGGATAATGAACGATGCTCTCAAGCTTTTCTACTCACCACTACAGTGAAGCAGTTGTGTGCTTGCTCCCATGCTTTTTAGCATGAGGTTTTCAGGGATGTTGTCAGAAGCCTTCAACAAGATGAAAATGGCATCAAGGTCAGCTACCGAACCATTCATAAATTACATAACTTGAAAAGGCTACAAACCAAGACTAAAGTGGAAAGAGAGTTGGTTCATGGTTCTTTGTTTGCAGATGATTGTGCATTCAATTCAGTCTCTGAGGCTGAGATATCACGGAGTATGAATTGATTCTCTGCTGCTTGGGCTCATTTTAGTCTGATGATTAACAATAATAAAGCAGAAGTTCTCCACAAGCCAGCACTGCACCATTTATATGTTCAACCAACGATTAAAGCAAATGGAGAAGTCTGAATACTATGGGTAAGTTGGCTGTGTTCTTTCCAGGGATGTACACATTGATAATGAGGTTGATGCACGCATTACCAGAGTTAGCTCAGCATTTATGAGACTCCAAAAGAAAGTACAGGAGAGAAGAGGTATTAGACTGACTACCAGACTGAAAGTCTACAGAGCCACTGTACTGACCTCATTGTTATACATCTATGAAACCTTGACAGTCTGCCAGAACTATGCCAGGAAGTAGAATTGCTTCCATTTGAATTGTCTTCGGAAGATTTTGAAGTTCTCCTGGCAAGATAAGGTACCAGACATAGGTCCTTTCTCAAGCTGAACTACCAAGTGCTCAAACTCTACTGCAGAGAGAACAATTCTTCTGGCTGGTCACATTGTTTAAATGCCAAATGTATATTTGCCTAAAAGACTTTTACAGAGAACTCACACAAGACAAGCACTCACACAGAGCTCAGAAGAAACGATACAAGGACGCTCTCAAGGTATCTCTGAAGAACTTTAGAATTGATTGTGAGACATGGGAGATACTGACCCAGGACCATTCAGCATGGAGTGCCCACATCAGAGAAGATGCTGTGCTCTATGCACAAAGGAGAATTGCAGTAGTTCAAAAGATATAGGAGATATGCAAATTTAGAGCCATCTCCACTCCAAACATTCACATGGACTATTTGTACCTGACCTATGATAGAGCATTCTGAGCTTGTACTGGTCTGATCAGCCACAGTTGGACTCACCGTACCTTTAAGTCAACATAGTGATATCACTTTGGTCCTCTTTAAGCACAAAGGCTAATAACCAGCCTGGCTCTTCTCTCTCCATATTCCCTTACTGGGGAATCTTATTAGTTCCCCCAAGATCAGGATCATTTCTCTTCAGATGACTCCCAAGTCTACTTATCCAGCCCTGTCCTCTCTTCTGAGTCCAGCCCTACACCAGCTACTTCCTGTTGAACATTTCCAACCAGATGTTCCATTGGAATTTCAAACTCAACAGATATAAAATAGAATTTCTTAGCTTTCTTCCCAAACCCTCATCTTTCCCCAACTTCTCTATTATGACAAAAAAAAATGCCATCTTCCCAGTCACTCCACCTTGAAACATTGGTCACCCTTGACTCTCACTTACTCATCAGATCACTTCTTACTCTCCAATATTGCTCATGAATCCTCTCTTCTTTCTACTCCCACTGACTCTACCATGTTTTGGAATTTTATCATTTTTTGCCTGGACTATTGCAATATCATTCTAATTGGTCTTTCTGCCATAAGTCTCTCCCTACTCTGACCCATGCACTCACCTGCTAATGTGAAATTCACTTGGGTTAAGAGAAGGACATTCCTACTTCCCAAGATATTTGGAGGTAGAGAGACTATGAAGATTTGCAAGGCAAAATATAGGTTTTGCATTTTGGGATATAATCCATACAGTCTCTTGGAATCACTCACTCACCCACTCACTTATTCACTCAATCACTGACTCACTGATTCATCAAACATTTTTAAAAGCTTCTCCTCTGAGCCAGGTACTATCCTAGGTACTAGGGATTCAAGCATCAAAGTGAGGCAGTCTGTCCTTAAGTAACTGGCACTATACTGGAGTGTATAATCCATCCCCAGATGAACAAATTTAAGATATATACAAAATGATTGCAGAGATTTAGAGGGTGGCAAAAACAACCAGGGAAATTGGGAATGCTTTCTTGAAGGAGCTGACATTTCAGCCTGAAAAGAGTTAGGGATTCTAGGAGGCAAAGATGAGGAAAGAGACCCTGGAATAGATTGTGCCAAGGGAGAGGAAGGGCAATGGAAGGTTGTGTATGGGAAACAGTTAGTGGTTCAGTTTAACTAGAACATCGTGTGCGTGTGTGTGTGTGTGTGTGTGTGTGTGTGTATGTGTGTGTAGGAAGAATAAATAACCAACCTGGCAAGATTGAGAAGGGCTCAAAATGCCAAACAGGATTTTGTACTTTATTCCAAAGGGAGCCACAGAAGTGTCACATTTTACTTGTGGTTGAGGACATTTCTATTTTGTTTCATTCTTTTATTCCAAAACTAACACCCACTCTCCAAAATGATCATTTCCACATACATTGTGGAATAGGAGAGGACTGTCTGGAAATTACAAATCCTCATCATGGAGAGTTGTCCTGCTTGGCTATCATTCCTTTTGGCTCTCCTTCTGTACTCTTCTATTTAGCGGGAGGCCTTATCCCAAACCACCCTTTCCTTCCCATTCCCATCTTCCTTCAACGGAGGAAAAAAATAAACTTCAAACCCTTTGTGACACATATGCATGATAAGGCAAAACAAATTGCCACATTGGCTATGTGCAATTAAAAAAATCTCATTCTGGATCTTATGTCCCTCACTTTGTATCAATGGATGGGAAGGACAGTCATCATTGTTCTGGAATTAGGACTGGTCATTGCATTGCTAAGAGTCTCTAAGTTTTCCAAGTTGTCTCTATAATGTTGTTATTCTATGCGTTGTTCTCCTGGTTCCACTCACTACATTCTGAATCAGTTCATACAAATCTTTCCTGTTTTCTCCACAATAGCTCCTTTTGGAATTTCTTCTGGCCCCAAAATTGTCCATTATATTTATTTACCATAACTTGTTCAGCTATTCCCTGGTTGATAAACACACCCCTTATTACTTCTTTGCTTCTACAAAAAGGCTGCTATAAATATTTTTGTACACATAGGTGATTTCATCTTCTTTTGATATCTTCAGGGCATAAGTCTCATGGTAGCATAGCTGGGTAAAAGGGCATCCAGTTTAGTGTTTTTTGGGCATATTTCCAAACTTCTTTGCCAAATGGTTAGACCAATCCACAGCTCCACCAACAAAATAAGTGATCATGTTTTCCATAGCCCTTCCGACATTTGTCATTTCTCTTTTTTTCAGCTTTGCCAATCTGCTGGGTATGAGGTAGAATTTCAGACTTGTGCTAGTTTGCATTTCTCTAATTATATGGTTGTTGGTAACTTGGATTTCTTCCTTTGAAAACTGACTACTTTGAAAACACACTACTTGTGATCTTTGAACATTTATTGTTTGGGGAATCTCGTTTGTTCTTATCATTTAGAATTAGTTCCTTATGTGTTTGAGGAATGAGACCTTTGTCAGAGAAACTTGCTGCAAAGATTTTTTTCCTCAGCTAACAGTAGGGATATCAATTTAGAGGCTGTAAGGAGGATGGACTGGAATGTGGAGAGACTAGATGCAGGGACACCAATTAGGAGGAGACTGTTGTAGTCTAGGCAAGAGGGATGAGCTAGAGGAGTTGTGTTATGACTGGAGAGAAGGGGACAGATGCCAGAAATACTGTGAAATAGAATCAACAAACCTTGTCAGCTGATCAGAATAGGATGTGTATGTGGAGAGGGACAGTGAAGGACTGAAGGTGGCTCTAAGGTTGTGAAAGATCAAAAGAATGGAAATAGTTTGGAAAAAGAATGTATTTAGGGGAAAAGCTGAGTTTTATTTGGGATATGTTGGGTTTGAGATGCTTGTGGGAAAATCCAGTTAGAGATTTCAGGTGGTCTGTTGGAAAAGCAAGCCTGAAACTCAGGAGAGGATTTGGGGCCAGGTACGGAGATATGGGAGTCACCTTGATGGAGACAATAATTGGGCCCATGGGAGATGTGGAGGTCAGCACAAAAATGAGTGTCGATAGCGAAGACAGGAGGGTCCAGGAGAGAACCTTGGGGTATACTCATGAATAGGGGATGAGACGCGGAGGATGGATCTGCAGAGGAGTCCAAGAAAGTTCTACCCTGGAGGCAGGAAGAGAAACAAAACATAGTGCTCATTCCAGAGAAATAACAGCCTGCCCAAGAAAGATAAGACAGTAAATAACCCAGGGCATGAGGGAAACATTTAGTTGATGAGGGAGTGTTTTTACTGAATAGGGAGAATCCTGGCTAGTTGTTTCCTCCCATTCAGGTCAAATGGTACCTCCTCCATGAAGCCCACTCTGGCTCTTTAACCCCTTGAGCTATCTACCTCCCTGACATCCCTTTCCCAAATACAGTGATTTGCTTTTAATAACAATAATTAGCATTTATATGGCACTTCATAATTTGTAGAGATAAGGATAAGGAAACTGAGTCAGACAGAGGTTATGTGACTTTCCCAGGATCACACAGCTAAGTGTCTCAGGAAGATGAGTTTTCCTGTGTCCCAGATAGTGGCTCTATCCACTTTCCCACCCAACCACCACCATCTTGTACCTCTCTTAGGGAACTGTCAACATTCTATCAGGTGTGTGACTTCACTGAGGACGATGACAATTACCATGCCATCCATGAAACCACTCCTGGGAGCAGAAAGAGGCACAATATAAAGCTTGTTGACTGGATTAGTTTTGATTGTGTAACTTGTGCCAGCTTCATGGCCCTCCCCATCATCACAGCGGCCACTCCAGAAAAATATACATCCAGCTCTGACTCGGGTGAGCGGCTTCTACTTGCCAGGCTTGTCTCACTCAGGGCTGCTATTTGGGTGTGATGCCTGCTGAGTTCTCTCACAAAAAGAGCAGTTCATGTTCAAGTCTCCTGGATTGCTTGAACATAAGCATAAACACATTCCATGTACCAATGGTGAGTGGAATCCTCCTCCCCCAGAAGAAATCCCAACTTGGGTGTTGACTACCTGTGAGACCTTGAGACCGTTTCTGCTCTTGGAGTCTCAGTGTCCTTGCTGTGAAGGTAGCAGTCAGGCTTCTCATGGTCTATGTGGAGTAGTTACTGGGGAGGTCAGAGTGCAAGTGGAGTACTGAATCCCTGGTGCTCCTGGGTTTGAACGTGCCTCCGGGATGGTTAAGAACTGCTTCAGACAGTGCTTGGAGAAGTGACAGGCATTTAACCCTCTTGGAAAGCAATGGAATATATTTCAGCTTGGTAGAGCTGTCCCTTATTAGGGAGACGGATGGGGACTGAGCCTGTGATTTAATTTGTCTAGAAAAATCTCCAGTGAGAAAACTACCTTTGCAAATGTGGGCCAACACCTTCTTCATAATCTGGAGTCTTTGAGAGTTGTCCTGGTATCGAGAAGTTAAGTTACTTTCCCAGGACACAAATGCATTGTTGGTGGTGTTGTGAATTGATCCAACTATTCTGGAAAACAATTTGAAACTATGCCCAAAGGGCTGTAAAACTGTTCATACCCTTTGATCCAGCAATATCATTGCTAGGACCACATCCCAAGGACATTCAAAAAAGGGTAAAGGATTTTTTAGTATGAAAATATTTATAGCAGCTCTTTTTGTGGTATCTAAGAATTGGAAATTGAAGGAATGCCCATTAACTGAGGAATGACTAAACAAGCTGTGGCATATGATTGCAATGGAATACTATTGTGCTATAAGAAATGAAAAGCAGGATGACTTCAGAACAACCTGGAAATACTTACATGAACTGACACAATATGAAGTCAGCAGAACCAGGAGAACATTATACATGGTAACAGCAGCATTGTATGATGAAGAACTGTGAATGACTGAGCTATTCTCAGCAATGCAATGATCTAAGACAATCCCAAAGGACTAATGATGAAGCAGACTGTCTGCCTCCAGTGTAAGAACTGATATTGTCTGAATACGGACTGAAGCAGGCTTTTTAAATTTTCTTTTATTCAAGTCTTCTTGTACAACATGACTAATTTGGAAATGTTTTGCATGATTACACATGTATAACCTATTTCTGATTGCTTACCATCTTGGGGAAGGAGGAGGGGAGAGAAGGATATAATTTGGAACTCAAAACTACAAAAAAATCCAAATGTTGAAAAACTGTTTTGATGTGTAATTGGGGGAAAACTAAGCTTTATAAAACAATTACTTGGTCAGGATCACATAGATAGATTGTATCAGAGGTGAGACCTGAACTCAGATCCTCTTGGCTCTAGCCACTATAAAATCTACTTTGTTCTTGTCTCTGTTTTTCTATTTCTGTCTCTGCCCCTTTTTGGTCTCTGTCTCATTATTTCTGTCTCTGCTTCTTTTTTTTTGTCATTGCTTTTCTGTCTTTTTCTTTTTGCTTCATTGATTATGAGGAAAGTCAAACTGCTTATGTGACTGACCCTGTTTGGCAATATTCATGTGATTAAAGTGCATTGAGGTGCAGTAGGGAAAGGAAGAAGGCTGGTCTCTCATTAGTTAGGGGCTGAGACAAAAGTCTGATTGGATAAATCCACATAGATCATATACCTAAGCTAATGAATTGGGCAGTGTGATCCAGAGTGGGATGGAGGTAAGAGACGGAGACAAGTGGCTACTCCAGAATCAAGAAGAGCTTGGGTATCCAACAGCCTCATTTTTACAGATGAGGAATTTGAGGCATGAGGAGGTTACTTGACTTGGTCGCATAATGCAGAAGCAGGGTTGAGCCCATTTTCTCTGACTCTAAAGTCAGTGTAAATAGGCAGATTTCCATTCAAATGAAGGTAAAGCACCTTTAACTTATCAGTTCTAATAGACTGGGCTGTCTTGTGAGGTAGTAAGTTCCCCATGAATGGAGGTCTCCAAGCCCAAGCTGAATGGTTCACCTGTGGAGGCCACTCTTGCTCAGGTGAGGCTGGATCCAATGATCTCTATGCCCTCTTCCCAGTGGTAGGCTCCATGATTGTTTGATCTTCTTTCAGTCCCTGTCATCTGGAGCGCTCCCCACCTCACTAAATTTTTCTGATTGACTGACCAGATCAGCCAAAGTCTGAGAAAGCATGTGCTTCCAGTCCTGGAGCTATCAAAAAGCTATGAGTGATTCCCAGGTATAGGAGAGCTTTTATCTTTGTTATAAAGACTCTTGAAAGAGTGAATGAAAATGGAGGTTTCTGGAGGTGCCTCCAAGCTGACCTCAGACAGAAGCCTCTCCCACTTCCTAGTAACTATTTTTAAAAGGCCCCCTGACCCAGAGAGGAGGCAGAAGACAAAGATCAGCAATACCTATTCTGGTTGGGTGACAGTGAATGGCTTTTTCCCGGTGGTTACCTATCCAAGCCTTGGCCAAGGGCCCATTATACACCTCCTCTCTCTTGACATTTGATTCTACTTTGCATTTGGCTTTACTTAGGTGGGGCAGGCCCTGTTACTTACTACACAAGTCACTTCTCTCTGTGAGTGTAGGGGGCTGGACAGGATGTCGTTTGCACACTCCCCCAGTTCTTGGGTCTGCTCCTAGGCTCTTCTGAGCACACAGGCAGTGTTCTTCTTTGACATTACTCTACTTCTTTCTCTGCAGAGAAAAGACATGGGGCCTGACTCCCAACCCAGATCTGTAGCCTTCCCAGCCTTCTCAGGCCTGTCCATGCTCCCCTGGCAGAACCTTACAGAGTCTCAGGGTAGCCCAGACTTACATCATTCTTAGCCCATTAGGGATGGATATCTTAGCCCTAACTCTTCTCTTGGGACTGATTAAATAACCCACAGTCAGACGTGGCAGGAAACATATGGGTCTGATGCCTTGTGGAAAGCCCTTACTATCCCATGACTCCCTCAATAGACCATCAAATAAAATATCCCATCTGTAGAGAAAGTAACCTGTTCTCTGGACACGATTCCTGAGATATAACAGTGGACAACTAACAAAATTCTGATCCTGATAAAGATCTTAGAGTCCGTTATTCCACCCTGGTGGTCACAAAGTCAGTCTGCACAGCCCAGTGTGAATTGTCCCTGGGGTGAGTGAAGAAGCCTTGAGTTGGAAGGCAGAACCCAGTTCTCCTTATAAGGTGAATGACTTGGCCCTCAGTTTCTTTATCTATAAAATGGAGAGATTGAACTAGATGGTGTTTTTCACCTCCAGATTCTATGAATGCTATGAAATACACAAAAGAAAATCTCAAAAGAAGGATCTATCTCTAGTTGAGTTCGATCTCCCAGGCAGCCCAGTCAAGTCAACTTTGGGAAATGCTAAGAATGAAAAGGATTGTTCACATTGCTATTTGTCTACTAAATCTGCTGGACAGCAGAGGCTTTGAGGTTTCTGCTCTGATCAGCAATTGATGAACCTTCCAAGGGGTTAGCAGGAGTGGGGCACCTGCGGCCTTGAGGCCACATGTGGCTCTCTAAGTCCTTAAGTGTGTCCCTTTGACTGAATCAAGCTGATCTGGATTCAAAGGGCTACACTTGAGGACCTAGAAGATCACATGTGGCCTCGAGGCCGCAGGTTCCCCACCCCTGGAATGAATTGGAAAGATGTCTGGGGGTTGGCCAGAAAGATCTCAGTCCTTCCTTCCAGGCCCCTGGCCTTGGTCCCCAATCTAATTTGGTCCTTCTGTTTAATACTTGATCTCTTCACCTTCAGCTATTCTTTTCTCCAGTCTTTTGTCCATGTAGCTCCCATTGGCAAGAATGTCTTTTTCCTCTTTTCATATCTCCAGCACTTAGCATAGTGCTGGTATACAGCAGGCATTTAATAAATGTTTATTGACAGATAATCCTCAAACAGAAGCCAGGCAATATCATTCTCCTACTCAAATCTCTTCAGTAGCTGGCTGTTGTTTATTGGCTAAAATACAAAATTCTCAGCCTGACTTTGAAATATGGGTTCTCACATGCCTATCTTGACATTTCCTAGCACCCACTACCTCCTTCATGTCCTCTAGAGCTTTGGTCAAGTTATCCTGCTTGCTGGCCTCCATATATGGGAGTTCATCTGCCTGCCTGTCAATGACAGTGGGTCCCCCATGCCTGAAAAGCCTGGCTGCTTCCCCCAGCCTCTGAGAATCTCTGATTTTGGCAAAGCACTGAGGTGACCTTGAGTAAGGGCCATTCCCTAAGTTTGCTTCAGTAGAACAGGGATGGGTGGGGATTGCAATACTTAACCTCCTCAGGTTGTAAAATATAAAGTATTTCTGAAAAATAAAGTGGCACATATACATGACATACATGAAAAATTGTGTGTAGCATGGAGAGACCTTGCTTCAGAGTCAGGAACATCTAGCTTTGAATCCCTCCACCAACACTTAATGCCTGTATGACCCTGGGCAAGTCACTGTGACTCTTAGGAACCCAGGCTACTCTCCAAGACTATAAGTTGCAGGGCAGATGTCAACTTGTGTTGGTAAAGGTAGTTACCTCAATGGTAGTTCCCCACATCGATGATATTATAATCCAAATAAAATGAGAGATGAATGGATGTTCAGGTAGAGACATACATTCATGCAGATATACATACAAACAGATAGATAGATGAATGGATAGATACATAGGGAGATAGATGACTGACAAGATAGATAGTAGAAGAATGGATGGATGGATGGATGATAAATAGACAGAAGTACTGATAAACAGATAGATGAATAAATAGATGGATAGATTAATGGATAAATGGATGGATGGATAAATTGAAGGAGGGATGAATAGATAGAAGAATAGATGGATGGATGGATAAATGGATGTATGAATGGATAGATGAATGGATGAATGAATAAATAGATGGATGGATAAATGGATAGATAGAAGGATGGATGGATAGGTCAATTGATAGAGCATACTGTCTTTTCCTTTAAGACTCAACTCTGATATCATGCTTTGCATGAAGCCTTTCCTGACCTCCCTTGTATTTATTTGTCTTAATTCCATATGTTTTTCTTCCCTCCCCCAAATGATGGAAACTTCTTGAGAGGAGGTATCATTTCCTTTCTCAGTGTCTGAATGCTCTGTAGTCTCAGCATGCTGCTCAGAGCAGAGCAGGAACTAAGTAAATTCCCATCTGTACTCAAAGCTGATAGGGCTGAGACCTGTAATTTCATTGATATGAGGAACTCATGGATGTGGAAACTCCATCTCCAAATGCTGGTCAGCACCCTCTTTGCAGCCCATAGCGTCAAAGGACTTATCTAGGCACTGAAATGTGAAGTAATTTGTCCAGAGTCACACAGCCAGCATGTGTCAGGGGTAGGAATTGGGGTCTTCTTGGGTCTTCCTGACTTGGAGTCCTACTCTCTTTCCACCAGGCCACACTGTTCTTCTATAAATCCATCTACAAAATAAGCCCAAGTTAATTTTGGGGGAAAGTGCTAGAACTTGGGGGATCAAGAAAGGTTCCCACTTGAAAAGAATCACTATATACAAAAATATTTAAAGTAGTTCTTTTTTTGTGGTGGCCAAGATTTGGAAATTGGGGGATGCCCATCAAATGAGGAATGGCTGAACATGTGGTGTATGAATGTAATGGAATACCGCTGTATTATAAGAAACAATGAGCAGGAGGATTTCAGAAAAACCTGAAAAGACTTACATGAACTGATGCTGAATGAAACAAGCAGAACCAGGAGAACACTGTATACAATAACAACCACATTTTGTGATGACTGACTTTGATAGACTTAGCTCTTCTCAGCAATTTAAGGATCCAAGACAATTCCAGAAGACCCATGATGGAAAATGCTGACCACTTCCAGAGAGAGAACTATGGAATCTGAACGCAGATAGAAGCACACTATTTTCTTTTTTTTCTTTCTTTTGATTTTTTTCCCTTTTGTTCTGATTCTTTTTTTACAACATGACTAATGTGGAAATATGTTTACTGTGATTATACACGTATAGACTATATCACATTGCAAGTCATCTTGGGGTGGGGGGAGGGAAGGGAAAAATTTGGAACTCAAAATCTTATAAAAATGAATGATGAAAATTAAAAATAAATAAATGTATTTTTTTAAAAGAAAAGTTCCTGCATTATTTACATTTGTTTTCCATAGATATTTAGAGAGTTGGAGCTACAAGGGGCTTAGAAGACTGAGTGTCAGGTTCAACCATTTCATCCTTCAGAGAAGGTGCTTGTAGCCTGAGAAGGGCAGGGACCTGCCTTGAGTTAGTGGTAGTACTGGGAATTCAGCCCACTCTCATCTTTACACTGTACTTTTCTTTTCAGGAAGCTGGTGCTGCACCATAGTGAGGAGGGTCTTCCTCCCCCACACTCCCATCACATCTTTACTCAAACTCCTGCATCTATTGAGCCCTATCCTTTTTGGTTCGACGAATAGGCAGGTTGGGTTTGAAAGGTCATCTTCAGGGTAATGAAGTTCACTGTTATGGAGGAATCTGCCTTTAAGGGAAGGTGGTATTGGTAAGGTCCCAAATGAAGGAGCTGGCCCTTCTCTCATCCTCCCCCTGGTCACCGAGAAGGGAAATGTTTCAGGGGCTCTTTATATCCCCAAGAGGGTCTGCACAAAGCAGCCTGGAACATGGACTGGGACAAAGGTCAAGATTCACGGTTGATCCTGGGTGATGGATCAGAATGGTTGCGTGTATATCAGGCCTTCAGTAAAGGAGGTGGTCTTGTCCATCTCACCCATGACTAGCCTCATGACTCCCCTCAGCAAGCAGAGAACCAGGTCAAGGCCAGGCTGACAATGTAGCTCCCAGCAGCTGGTCTCTCAACTTCCATGACTGATATGGGAAAGAAGAGGGGGGACACCTCAGGAAACTAGAATTTTTCACTGGCGGAAGGCAGGGCTTGGGGAGGATTCATTATGGATGTTTGATACAACTTGACTTAGTTCAACTCATGGCATGCCTGTCATAGCATGGGCTTGACCAAGTCTGACACTTCACAGTTTCAGGTCATGGGATGAGGAAAACTCCTGGAAGACTATACAACACTATGTAAGTATGAACATTAGAGTTTTTCCACAGAATCTTAGAGATGGGAAAGACCTCAAGAGGTGTCACTTCCTACCCTGACTCTGTGGAAGTCTCCTTTGGCAGATGGCATGAGGGAATGGAGAGATCACTGCATTGGGCTCTGAGGACCCTAGCTCAGCTACTTTCTAGTTGTGTCCTTGCACCCATTTCATCTTTTGGCCTCAGTTTCTGTACCTGTAAATCATGGAGATTAGAGTGGGTGATTTCTGGCCCTATATCACTGACAAGTGGTCCCTGTCTCCTTCCTGTGGATGTCATGAGGTAGACCCCTAGATCATGAGGTACTTCTTTTCTCATTCTTGCTGGGCTTTTGTTGTTGTGCTGTCTATGGGAGAGCATTGAATTCATTGACAGACTAGACAGATGGTCTTGGTCTGATTCCTGACACTTGAATTTACAAATTCTCCACTGAGGAAAGACCCAGACATGGATGCAGATGTGGTCATGGATAGTGGCATGGACACAGATCTGGGCTCAGACGTAGATACAGAATTTCAGTCATTGAAAGGATCCTCGGTTGCCATCTACTTGGACTTAAAACAGAAAAAATTCTGCCTCTGTTCCTTACTGGTCATAGAATTTCTGTGACCTCTCTGAGTCTCTATTACCTAATCTGTAAAATGGGGATGATAAGCCTTGTTTTATGCTTGTCATAAGGGTGTTATAAGGAAGTGACTGCTAAGCTCTAGCGAGGTGATCAGTCGCTCTCGTCACTGACATCATCACATTAACAACTATAATGACCATTTATCACCTCACACCTGCCCTGTCACAATAGTGACTCTCTCTGCCTCCAGGGTCTCCCCATTCTAGGCACCCATAACCTAGCCCTGCCCCAACCTTTTCAGTCTTCCCAAACCTTAACCACAAGTGCTCTGAGATCCTTGCTGTTCCTCACAAAGACCTACCATCTTCTACCTCTGGGCATCTCTACGGGCCAAGCCCATGCCTGGAGCTCCCTCCTTCCTCAGTCCTACCCCTAGCCTTCCCTTGACTGGATCACATCCAAGCTGAAATCCCTTTTCCCTTGGAAGCCATTCCTGCTCCCTCTTAAAGCTAACGCCTTCCCTGTGGTCATCATTTCTTATTTCTCCTGACTGTAGTTTGTTTGCGTGTAGGTGGTTGCATTTGTTTCTCCCATTATATTGTGAGCTTCCAGAGAGCATGTCTTTTACCTTCCCTCATATCCTACTATGTGTCTGGCGCATAGTAGGTGCTTGTTGACTTGACCGGGCTTCACTTGATCATGCCTGGTTTTTATGAGGATCCAGGGGGACCAGGAAGCTAAATCTCTAGTTAGAAGATCTGGATTTGCATCTCTGCTCTGACATTAGCTTCCTGAGTCACCTTGGGTTTCTCCTTTTGAAGCCTCAGTTTCCTCCTCTGCAATAATGAGGGGGTTGGATGAGGTGGCTGTTTCTTCCCAGCTCTCCATCCCACATCCTGGAGCTATCCTGAACCTCAATGTCTTCCCCTGTAAAATGGGAACAGTGCCTCACACTGCCTGCCTGGTAATGGAGGGAGAGGATTGGTAGTGTCCTTGTAGGAGGACTGAGCTGGGACCCTGGCATCCTGGGCTCTTCTGAATCTGGAGGCCATGCAGGGGCATCTCAGCCAACCTGTACTGGGTCAGAACTCCTGGGAGTTCTCCCCCTTGGACTTCCCTACTGTGTGTTCCCTAGTGTGCGCCTTGGCCATCATGGCAGAGCAGTGAGGCTCTCACCTTGAGCCTGCCCACTTCTCCCTCTACCTTCCACCAGTTCTCCCAGATCTTTCCTCTGGGACCAAGCAGACTCTCCCCAATGGGTAGCCCTTTGCACTACTGGAGGTGGTACTGTAGTTGTGTTTTGGCCTCAGGAGGGTGAGTGATGATAATAATAAAAATAACCGGCATTTATGTGGCGCATTAGGGTTTACAGAGCGTTTCTCAGTTAGTATTTCATTTTATCCAACAACCACCATGGGAGGTAAGTTACTATCCCCTATTATTATACCCATTTTACAGATGAGGAAACTGAGGCAGATAAAGGTTAAGGGACTTGATCAGGGTCACACAGCTAGCAAACTGAATCAGGCAGGATTGGAACTTGGGACTTCCTGACTCCAGGTCTAGGGCTGTAACCACAGGGTCACCCACTTGGCTGCACATGACTTTCTTGTCACTTTTTAAACCAGAGAACCTATATTGTGAATGGCATTGGGCTTCACTTAGTCACTAGGCTTCTGTTGTGGGTGTGGACTGGTGAGCAGGTATAGACAGAGAAGGAAACAAACATTTATTCATGTGCCTGATATGTGCCAGGTGCTGTACAAAGGGTTTTTCAAACATTATTTCAGGTGACCCTAACAATTGTTGGAGGTGGCATTATCTTCATTTTACAATTGAGGAAACTGAGGCATGCAAGAGTTATGTGACTTGTTCAGGGTCACAGAGCTACTAAATACGTGAGGCTGGATTTGAATCCAGGCCCGAGGACCAATGTTCCATCTACTGTTCCACCTGGCTACCTCAGCCTTCAGACAGCTCCTTAGTTAGCCAGTTAGAATGAATACTTATTTAGCTCTTACTATGTACCCAGCACATCATCAAATGTTGGGGATGCAGATAACAAGCTAGCCACACAATGCCTACCCTCAGGGTGTTTATATTCTAATGGGGGGGGGGGAGTTGGAAATAGGGGGAGGGCAAGAGTAGCTCTGAGACTGTCCAGGGGAGAGTGGGTGAAGTATGGTTGGAATCCTCCTAAAATGGCGTTCTGGGGAAGAGATGGAGGTCCCCAGGGGAGGTTCCTTAGTGGAAGAGATGCTACAGAGGAGGAGTGCAGAGGCTCCATCTAAAAGGCTAAACGTTTGGCCTTGGAGGCAGAAAGTTGTGGATTCAAGTTGTACCTCTGCTGCAGCTGACAGAGAAGCAGCCTCAAGCCTGAAAGATCTCTGACATTCCTGCTGTGTGACTCAAGGTAAGACCCTGACTATCTCAGATGCATCCTGACTGTGTGACTCGAGGTAAGTCATTGACCATCTCTGACATGTCCTTGCTGTGTGACCTAAGGTAAGTCACTGACCATCTCTGACGTCCCTGCTGTGTGACCTGAGGTAAGTCCCTGACCATTTTTGAGTTCCAGGCAGTTCTCCAAGACTCTAGATGACTGAGAAGATGACAATCTAAGCGGTTGTGGTCGAGGGATCTTGCTTCATTGGCAGTTCTCTACATTCTTCAAATCAGAGATCTTGTAAAAAATAAAGTTTGTGAAGCCCTGGAGAGAAACCTTGGGCTGTATGTGCCCAGGAGGTGACGCTGTGCACAGCCCAACTTGTCACCCTTGCCCACTTGGTTGTTGCAGCAGCTGAGCCCCAGGGGAGAGATCCCAAGGAGACATCCAAGCCTGCTTGGAGGCCACCAGGCAGGCTGGCCAGTGGGGCCAGCAGAGGGGCCGCCCCCAGCGCCCTTCCAATGTAGTCTGCGAGGCCCCTGCATTCCGGCTGGGCAGATTTTCCCATTGTCCCCGGTCATCACAGCCAAGTGACATCTTGGACGTCTCAAGAAGATTAAATAGCCGAACTCAGTCGGAAGCTGAAAGGGAGAGAGCAGGAGAAAAGAAAAGGACCCCGGTGCCCATTATAAGAGGCCTCCTTTCTTGTCTCTGAAAGAGCTTTGAAGGGGCCACTACTGGACGAGGAAGGGGCAGCTCAGGGAGACAATTGGTGGGGGGAGAAAGGGAGAGCTCTGAGTGGAGCTGGAGGGTGGGGGACTCAGTCAAAGAATGGGGGATTACTGCGGCTCCCCAGTCCCGAAAAGGCAGGGCAAGGCAGCAGAGAAAGAGGAATTCCTGGCCTCTTTCCTTCCTCTGTCTCTGGTCCTCTGTCCCTCCTCCCCACCCCCTTCTCTTGCTCTCTGAGACTCGGGTTCACTGAGCACCAACAATGCATGCTGGGAGGTACTTGACATGCATCTCTCCTAGGCCATGTTGACGCTCCATGTGGGACCTTGCCTTGACAACAACCACTGCACCCTGGGGAAGTCCAGGTCAGCTCCCGAAACACTGTCAAAGACCTTTCTTACAGGGCTGGGGGGGCTTGGCTTTGAAATGGATGAAGCTCTGCCCACTGTGCCAAGCCCCAGGACAAGCAGGCATTCAGGACCTGCATGTGTTTGCATGTAGGTTAAAGGGGGGTGGTGTCACCCTTTAGAACAGAATTTAGACACTTTCTGGTAATTGGTTTTTGCTTTTTAAGGCTCTTAATTAAGAGCCAACTAGGGGTCTGAGTTTGTGTCACTGTTTGTAAATTCCTAGGAATGTTCCTGCTTCTGTCAAATGATTGGGGTGCAGATTCCACTCAGAGACTGTTAGGAACTCTATACAACCTTGGCGTCTTCAGTTTCTAACCAAGCTCTAAGTGCTCCACATCTCTTGCTTCAGCTGCCTTCATGGTCGCTGGAACAAATTGTTCTCATCGGTCCACTCCACCAGGGGAAGTCTTCACATGCTTGGGGTAGACACCCCCCTAACTCACCAATGGGGTTGAGACTCCTTGCTTACCCTCGACCTGGTTTGGCTTGGCTGCTGAAACTGACTCTATTTCAGCTGAGATTTACAAGGTAGGAGGACTGTTGCTCACACGAAAGCTGGCTGAAATATTTCAGGTCATATGGTAAGAGGAAGTTATCCCCTAGGAGTTCAAGGATGCCTCCATTGTCCATCTCTATAAAGGCAAAGGGAATAGATTGTCCTGTGACAATCACAGGAGGATCTCTCTCTCAGTCACTGCTGGCAAGATTCTTGCTAGAGTCCTCCTTAATAGTCTGTTCCTTCACCTGGAAGATGGTCATATACCTGAGAGCTAGTGTGGCTTTGGAAAGGGCCGAAGAACAGTCAATATGGTGTTTGCTTCCCGACAACTCCAGGAGAAATGCCAGGAGCAGGACAGAGGTCTGTACACAATGTTTGTAGATCTGACCAAGGCCTTTGACACTGTTAGTCATGAGGGCTTATGGAAAATTATGTCAAAATTTGGTTGCCCAGAGAAGTTCATCAGTATTGTATGTTAATTTCATGATGGCATGTTTGCCCAAGTTCTGGATAATGGACAAAACTCTTGTGCCTTCCCACTCACCAGGGGAGGGAAACAGGGCTGTGTACTTGCTCCTATGCTTTTTAGCATGATGTTTTCAGCCATGTTGACAAATGCTTTCAATGAGAATGAACATGATATCAAGGTCAACTACTGTACTGATGGGAAGTTCTTCAACTTGAAAAGGCCACAAGCCAAGACCAAAGTGGAGGGAGGGTTGGTGCATGATTTTCTGTTTGCAGATGATTGTGCACTCAATGCAGCCTCTGAAGCTGAGATACAACAAAGTATGGATCAATTCTCTGCTGCCTGTGCTCATTTTGGCCTAATAATTAACACCAAGAAAACCCAGGTGCTCCATCAGCCACCACCACACCATCCATACTTGGAACCATCAGTTACAACAATTGGAGAAGTTTTGAATGCTGTGGATAAGTTCACTTACCTTGGTAGTGTACTTTCCAGGGATGTACACATTGACAATGAAGTTGATGCATGCATTGCCAGAACTAGCTCAGGCTCTGAAGAAGTTTGGGAGAGAAGAGGTATTAGACTGTGAGTGTTCGTCCTTCACTGAGAAGAAGACCATGCCATCAGAGAAATAATGACATGACTTGCACTTGACTTTGTTTTGAGTGAGAAAGGGCTGTGCAGGTCACCAGCCTCACTTCTCCTCCAGTCATCTGAATCCAGTGACCAGATATTTATCAGCATGACTGGAGATGACCCAGGATGAGGCAATTGGGGTTAAATGAATTGCCCAAGGTCACACAGCTAGTGAGTGTCAAGTGTCTGAGGTGAGATTTGAGCTCAGGTCCTCCTGACTCCTTCACCGGTGCTCTATCCACCGCATCACCTAGCTGCCCCACTGCCAAAAGGTAGACGCAGCATGAAGAGACAAAGGGATATATTCTAGGGTGTCAGAAAAGAGAGTTATAATACAAAAATATTAAATACTTCTCTGGGGCTAAATTGTGTGATAAATTTAACATAACAGATGCTCTTTGACAACAACAGAAGGTGCTATGGTACAGTAGTATCTGATATAGTTGATAAAAAAGTCACTGTCCAGCTCTTATTTCTCCAGAGATGATCACAGTCCCATCCAAAAAATTCACCTTCTAGTGCCTCTGATAATCTTCAGAACTTTGAGAGATTTACCCATGATCTCACACATCTTTAGATATAACACAAGGAAGAAAACTTCAACTTAAATTCTAATTCACTTAACATTTGTGCAGCTGGTGTCTGTTAACCTTGTCAGAAAGAGAATCAATGAGCCACAGGATTAGACTGATTACCAAACTGAAGGTCTACAGACCTGTTGTACGGATCTCTTTGTTATATGCTTGTGAAGTATAGACAATCTACCAGCGCCATGCCAGGAAACTGAATCGCTTAGGAAGATTCTGAGGATCACCTAGCAAGATAAGGTATCAGACACTGAGGTCCTTGCTTGAGCTGAACTGCCAAGCATTCAAACTATGCTCCAGAGAGTGCCACTTTGATGGGCTGGCCGCGTTGTTCGAATGCAAAATGTACTCTTGCCAAAAAGACTATTGTATGGAGAACTTGCATGAGGTAGGCCATCACATGGTGGTCAGAAGAAGTGATACAAGTACACTCCCAAGGTCGGTCTCAAGAACTTTGGATTTGATAGTGCCACATGGGAGACACTGCCACAGGACTGCTCAGCATGGCATGCTCACATCAGAAATGATACTGTGCTCTATGAGCAAAGCAGAATTGAAACAAAACAAAGTAAACGTGAGATGTGCAAATTTGGAGTATCCACCCCAAATGTTCAAATGGACTACCTGTGCCCAATCTATGGTAGAGCATTCCGAACTCACATTGATCTGATCAGCCACAGTTGGACACTGAAACTCCACTTTATCATAGTGATGTGATCTTGGTCCTCTTTGAGAAAGAAGGACAACAACCATATAATCACTTCTAGGTGAGTCGATGGGGCAGGAAAAAGTGTGGGCCTGGGTAGCAGCAAAGGGTAGACTAGGTGTGCTAGCCCTAGAATCAGGAGAGACTCGGGCTTGAGTCCTAGCTCTGAAAGTACCTAAGCTCTAGGTTCATGAGGAAGTTCCTTGATTCATCTGAACCTCACTTTTCTTTCTTTTCTACCCCCTGCTCCAGGCTATTCCTTAAGACTGGACTTGTACTTGTGGACTGGATCCCAGAGGGGTGACCACTACCTCAGGTTCTAATTCAGTGGGTGGCAGTTTCTTTTACTTTTGCTCATGAGCCTCCATCGGTGTTTCTCACTGGTAATCAGGCTGTAGACAATTAGCTTTTAACAAAGACGTTTACAAAGATGATACAGTAAAGAGGTAGGTGCAAATATTACCCCCCACAAAAGTCTGGGGTGCCATTCCACAAATACATGCAGGTCCAGAGGTACTGGTAATGAGGCACATTTGTTGGAAACGTGGGGCAAAGGGGTAATTGAAAACTCCTGGTACTGGAAGAATGTGTCTTTATACAACTTCTTTTGGGGATAGCTCTCTGCTGGGTAGATGACCCCGCTAGGCTCTTACTACCAGGTTCTGCTCTTTTTCTTAAAAGCTCCTTGTTGATATTGCTCTGGTGGACCCTCTCTCCACATCCAGGCCTGCCCTGTGTAGGTTTCCTCTTCTCTTAGCAGGATGTATTATCTCCTCTTCTAGAACCTCTGATGACATAAGGAAGAGAGAAAGTTCTCTTCCCCTGCAACTTCCCACCTTGCTCTCCCCTAAAGGCAGTTTCCTCTCATGTACCCCGTTCTTTCTCTCCTTCTAGCTCCCAACTTTTGAACTTGACATGCTCATCTTCTGAAATGGGATCCTCCACCACATGACTGAGATTTCACTAACAGGAGTCACTGCTTTTCTATACATTCCCAAAGGGTATGACTAATTGTCTCAGCCAACCGCAATGTACTTGCTTACTTTCCTTGAAGTGCTTTAAGAAAATTCCTTAGCACTTCACAACTTGTAATTACCTTCTGGGCCCATTGGTTGATCTCACTGAGATGGAATAAAATCCCAGTCTTAGAATTTTACTTTTTATCATACCTTTTGCTTTTTTATACAACCATATCAGCAATGATAGCTAGCATTTACAGAGTACTATAAGATTTACAAAGAGACTTACCTATATTATCTCATTTGATGCAATCACCTAGGAGCCTTTGAAGAACACAGACCTGAGGGATCTTAAAAGGAATCTTACTTTCCCAAGAAAACTATAGAGTAGACAAAAGATTTTGTCATGGACCATAGTATAGAAAATATAAAGATAACAGGAGGTGCTGAGAGACCCTTTCATTCACCCCTCCCTCCATTTTGTAGATGACTCAGAGGATCAGAGATTGGAAACAATTTGCTCAAAGACACACAGCAGGGTTATTGTCCAGTGGAGACAGGACCCAAATGGTCACATTCCTACTCCATGTCTTCCCACTGCACTGTAGATTAGAACCCCAAACATTGTTCCAGTGCAGGACCCAGGGATTAAGCAGAGGTCAGCCCTTGGGATGGGAGTCCTTTCAGAAGTTCACTTCCACCAGAGATGCCTGCCAGATCCAGTGCTCTAAGGCAGCCAGAGATAAGGAGATAGGGCTCTTGGGTCTTTTTTGGTCTTTAATAGTGATGGGGCTCCTCTAATTCTAGACACCCAGCTCATAACTAATGAGTTTTCATCAATTCTGCCCTTTTACTGTCCCTGCCCCTCATCCCCATGCTCCAACCAATCAGCTGTCACGTTATGCTTTTTACCTTTGCAGACGTAGCCTGCTTCTCCCCACTGACACAGATATCACCATATTTTAGGTCCCCATAACCACTCACCTGGGCTACTTCAGCAGTTTTCTAATTGTTCTCTTTGTATACAGTGGCTCCTCTCTGCCATGCCAGTGTTTAGCACAGTCTCTCTCAACAGTAGGTACTTAATAAGTATTGATTGCTTGATCAATTCCTTTTCTACTCAGGTGTCAAACTGATATTCCTAAAGTACAGCTATGATACTCAAGAAACTGCCATAGCTCTCCATTCCATGGGGGATAAAATAGAAAATTTTCTCTTTGGCATTTAAAGCCTTTCACAGTCTGGCTCCAGCCTACCTTTCCTGGCTGATCATGCCCTCCTCCTCCTTATGCACTCTATTTTTCTCGTCTAATGGCTAATTTGGCATTCACTCTACATGGCATTCTGTCTCCCAACGTCAGGCCTTTGGATGGTCTTTCCCCCCATGTCTAGATTGTCTGTTTCCTTTACTCCACTATGTCCCTTTAAGCTCAGCTCAAATGTCACCTCAATCGGTCAGCACTTACTAGGCATCTATAGTAAGCTATGTTCTAAGGCCAAGCAGCCTCCCAGCTCTGCCTTTCTCTGGTGTCTGTTCAAGGGTCCACTTGTAGCTGAGGCCTTCAGTGCCCTCTGTTCTAAGGTCTCTTCCTGTTTTGATGTTCTGTGTTCTCTGAACTTAGCCAGCCTCTCTAATATTGAATAGTAGAACCACTGCCTGTCTTCAAACAGGAATTGATTGAATGACCTCCTTGTATGAACCTCTGTGAAGCCAGGCTATTCCAGGGAGAGCAGGAAGTTTTGCCAAAAAAATTAATTAAAATATCCTTCCCAAGGTATTCTGTTTGAGGAGCAAATGTGTTGAAACAGGTCATTTGGCAGCACCTCTGAGAACAAGCTATGAAGTGAGAATCTCCTCATTCCTCCACCCAAGGAGGGTGGTTAGGAGAGGTCCTTGGGCCTAGGGGCATGAAGGGGGCCCTGGGCACCTGGTGAAAACCTGTCTCTTGGAGAGATGATGGCCTACTCACTTGGATTTCCCTCCAGATAAAAAGCCAGCATCCTTGAAGGCATTATGACAATATTGAAAGTTAGATGAGAGAATTGGGGCTTAGAAGTTAAATGACTCACCTCCCATTCTTGGGGAGTGAGTGGTAGAACCAAGATTCAAATCCATGTCTTCCAACAATAAGCCACGTTTTTTCCATGCTGCCTCTTAGCTAGGAGAAACCCTGACTACATGGGGTTGATTTATCATCAAGTCTCAAACTTTAGCTGAATTCACCTTTGATGGACTTTGATAGGTTGCCCAAGACAGAGACCAGTCTCTGCTTTGGTATCTGGAAATGGGTTGCTTCATTTGGGTCACAGGATTTTGATTGAGCTGGAAAAGAACTTAGAGTTCATCTGGTTCAACCCACTTGAGGAGAAGGGAAATGCCATATGTAAGGACATATAGGTAGTATCAGAGCCAACTTATTTTAAGCCAGGTCTTCTGACTCCAGATTCAGCACTACCACATTTGTGCAAACAAAATGAGCTGCCCTCAGCATTAGATTTGCTGAAAGTGAGGGCAAGGTTGGGATAGCAGCCCATTCTTCCTGCCATAATGGCAGAGACACTTTTTTTTTTCAGGAAATGTGTCTGGGTAGGTGCGAGCCAAGTGGTGGGGGCATGAGAGGAGATCATGATATGGAGAAGTGACCCAAAGACTGATTTCTTAATTAGATTGGCCCCTTCATCCAATTGCCTGCTGGGATTACACATGAGAAAGGACAGAAAGTAAGGTTTCCACATGATTTGGGAACTCATTTCAAATTAATAGGGGAATAGAGATAGGGATTGGACTGTGACTTCATTAGTATACGGAAGGCAGGGAGGAGGAAACTTGAAGACTGACACCTTCTCTGTCTTGGAGTGGCCTTAGAGCCTTGAGAGCATGAATGGTACGTCATCAGTGCACTTCAGAGGCAAGGCTTAAAGCCAGCTTCCTGCTCTTTGCACACTACTAAATAAATGAAAGTAAAATAACAACATGGATCAAAACAGGAGGCAGCGGGGATGAAGGAGAAAGAACAATGAATGGGGACTCAAGAGAACTGGATGCTAGTCACACCTCCATCTTCACTACCTTGTGACCTTGGGCCAGTCTCTTCCTTTCATTAAGCTTCCATTTCTTATGTGGAAAATGTGTTGATCAGACTAGAGTATGGATTCTTCTTCTCCTTCTTCTTCTTCTTCTCTTCCTCTTTCTTCTTTTTCTCCTCCTCCTCATTCCTCTTTTCCTCCTTTTCATTTTTTTGGTGTCTCCTGGATCCCATTAGAAGGTTGGTGAAGCCTATGAACATTTTTAGACTTTGTAAATGTGTAAAATTAAATATAGAGAATTACCAAGGAAACCAATCATACTGTAATAGTTATTAGAATATTAAGAAAAAGGTTCATGGATCACAGGTGAAGAACTGTTGTACTAGAGGTCCTTGTCTGTATCTAGGGCATTTTATCTTCAAGCACTGAATCTGTATTTTATATGTAAGGTCCTTTCCATGTCTAAATTTGATATTCTATGTTCTAGCTTCTTCTCCAGCTCTGAGAGTTCTGAAATGTTATAGTTTGCCAATAAACCTTTATCAAGGACGAGGCACTGGGCTGTGTGGCAAATGACAATTTCGGCCCTCAAGAAGCTCATCATTGAACGCGGAAGATAACTGTCCAACAAGTCTGCACAAACACGCTGCAGGCATGTGGACAATTTATGGCAGAAATGGGAAATGAGCAATAGGAGGAGAGCACTAGAATTGAGAGGTCTTAGGAAAGGTTTCCCATAGAAGCGGGGATTCTGACTGGTTCTTGAATGGAACCAGAAAAGATAGGAGCCAGAAGTGAGGAAGGAGAGCCTTTCAGGCATGGAGGACAGTGAGTAAAAATATCTGAAGTTGGAAGATGGAACATCTTATTCATGGCAATGGAAGGAAGCCAGTGTCACTGAATTGAAGAGTATGCAGTGGGGAGCAAAGTAAAAGAGGACTGGAAAATAGGGAGGGCAAGTTATGAGGGGCCTTGAATATCAAACAGAGAATTTTCTTTTTGATCCTGGAAGTGATGGGAAGCCACTAGAATTTATTGAATGTGTGGGTAGCGGTGGCATGGTCTTACCTCTTCTCTTCTAATGGTTTTCCTTGCCAGCTCTGACATTTCATATTCAAAGATTCCTTCAGGGTATCTTATGAACAGAGTTCTTTGTGATTACCAAAGAGCCCAGTCTTATAGAGTACAAGAGCTGGAATGTACCCTGGAAGTCATCCACTCCAACCCAGTCTGACTAAGAAGCCCTTGTAGAGCATGGCCAGCAAATGGTAACCCAGGCTTCTGCTGAAGACCTTGTGCATGTGGAAGTCCAGCCCCACCCTGAAGGTTCCCATTCCTCCTTTGAAGGATGTAATTATTAGGAAAGTTTTCTTGACATCAGAAGCCTAAACCTGACTCTCTGCAGCCTCTCCCCATTGCTCTTGGTCTTAGTGCACAGGACCAAGAATATGTTCATTTCCTCTGATAGCCCCTTAAATACTTGAAGCCAAATAGCATGGGGGAAATTGTGATCTTGGTATTCTGTAGGCATCCCTGAAGCAAGCTCAACATATTTCCCCCCAAACATTCCTGTTGTCAGAGCTTTGCTATTTTTGTCAAGGGCATCATCATCTTTCCAGCTACTCAGGTCAACAGCCTCAAAATCTTCCCCTATAGTTCACTCTCCCTCATTCCAAGCATCCAGTTAATCACCAAATCTTGTCATTTCCACCTCCACAACATTCCCCCCCCCCCCTTCATCCTTTCTTCTCCATTCACATAGCCACTACTCAAGTCCAGGTCCATGTCACTTCTCATCTGGACAGTTCTAATAGCCTCCTAGTTGATTTCCCTGCCTCTGGTCTCTCCCCACTACAATTCACCTTCCACAAAGATGTCCAGGTTATTTTCCTAAAAGCACAAGTGTGATCACATCACTCTCCTAGGCCTTCCTACTTCCCATAGGATAAAATTCAAGCTCTTCTGTCACTTAAGCTTTTACTGTCTGGCTCTAACTTACTTTTCCAGCTTCATTATATGGATGTGGCACTCCCCTTCCCACCATGGCGCCTTCCCAACTCTAACTGACTAATCTATTTCATTCAGTTATTTTTCCTTAGCATATTAGAGGTAATCCTGAGAAGGTGGGGTTGAGTTCTAATACTGTTGCTTACAAGTCCATTACAGTGTGCTCCAGAGAAATATATTAGCCACCCAGAGTTAATTAACTTTTAGTTAAAGGTATGTATGAAGGTAGTGAAGTAAAAGCAATTTGTATAAAATATAGCCCCCAGAGTTTTGAGGGATAGGTTCTTTTTTGAATGAAATTTTATTTTTAAATGAACAAAAACTAGAAAACTAGTTTTCTCTCTTTTCTGCTCTAAACTCCCTCCCTCCCCTACATAACTCTGGGAAAAAGAAAAATAAAATCACTGACAAATATTGATAAACATGCAGAGTCAAGCAAAAAAAAAATTGCTGCATTCACCACATCCAGCAGACATGTCTCTTTCTTGCCACTAAGGTTGTCCCCTCACTATCTGTCAGGGGGTGGGAGATGTGTCATCGTCAGAAGTCATAGTTGGTCTTTGTGTTGATCAGAATTCTTAAGTCTTTCAAAGGTTTTTTTTAATAGTATTGCGGCTATCCCATAAAATGCTCTCCTTGCTCTGCTCACTACGCCCTTCTGAAGGTCAAAATGTGTTTCCAGGTTTCCCTGCAATGGTCTCTTTTATCATTTCATCATTTCTTAGGGCACAAAAATATTTCATTATGTTCATTTACCATAATTTGTCCAGTCGTTCCTCCATCGTTAAGTACTGCCTTAGTTATTCGCAAATTCTTCCCCTCTTCATAGATCTGAAAGAGAATTTCTTTCTTTCTGCTCTAATTTGTTTTGAATGCCACTGTTAATGTCTAAGTATCCATTTGGCCCTTAGCCTGCTCTATGGTGTGAGAGGCTGGTCTGTACCTAATTTCTGCCAGTCTGATGTCTAGTTTTCCCAGCAATTTTTGTCCCAAAGTGAGTTCTTACCCACGTAGCTAGAATCTCTGGGTTTATCAAACTTTAACCTACTATTTTTGCTGGCATTAGTATATTGTGTACCTAGTCCATTTCATTGATAGACCTCTCCGTTTTTAACCAAACAAATAATTTTAAAGGATTTTGATGATTGGTGCTTTGTAGTTCAGCTTGAAATCTAGTCTACCCAGGCTCCCTTCTTTCTGACTACTTCCACTGAGATTCGTCATCATTTGCTCCTCCAGAGGAATTACATTATCTTTTTTTCTAACTATATAGTCTTTTGGTAGTTTGACGTGGCATTGAATAAGTAAGTTAATTTTGGTGGTACTGTCATTTTTATTGCCTGCCCATAAGCAATACATATTTCTTTAATTAATTAGGTCTCCATTTTTATAAAAGTGTTTTTTAGTCATATAAGGCAAATTCTTCCACAAGGACAGAAACAGTCCAGGAGGAAACTAAGTCACAGCTTCTGGATAGCTGGTGGTCTTTTTCTCCCTTCCTGTAGTCCAAACCATTCGGTTGGATTAGGAATATCCTAGGTTTTTGCTTGGTGCCCTTTGCCAGGAGACCATCATTCTGATACTTTTGACCTAGCTCAGAAGTGGATTTCTCCGCAAGGTGGTACAGATATGCAGATCTTGGGGTGTTGGGAATCAGGAAGGCCTGAGTTAAAATCCAGCTTGAGACACTGAGTAGTGGTGTGACCTAGCAAATCATCTGCCTGAGTTTCCTCAGCTTTATATTGGGGATGATTCTGATAGCCCCATTTCCTAAGGTTACTGTGAAGCTCAAATGCGGTAATATCTGTCAAGTGAGTACCACTGTGGCTGGCACGTAACAAATGCTTGTTTCCCCCTCTCCACCATTTTTACTTTCATTTTTCAATCACGTTTACATCTGTGATCACCCTCTTCTGTGGAAGCTGAACCAAGAAGAAGCAGTCAGCACAATGAGGAAGCTAAAAAACTTCCTAAACAATAATGATATAAGTGATATTTAGAGATTACTTCAAAGTTTGCAAAGTACTCTACATGTATAATCAGCAGGATCATTAACTCCCAGGGATTCCAGAGACCCTTCTGACTCTGTGGTAAAGGATGTGCACTTTGACATGAAAAGACAACCTCCTTACTGGCCATGGAACAGGAAGGGTGGCGCAGGCCTTCAGAAAGGAAGAATATGCCCTTTGCCATTCTCTTCTCTTCTTGGCTGCTCCAACTATGGGCATACAACAGTCAAAATAGGTGCCCTGCCGGCTGGGCTTTTTGTACTTGGTGTTTCTTTTATTTGTAGGAATAAATATCTGTCCCATATCTGATTTACATTGTCCACCATGAGACAGCCCTTAGTTCGTACCGCTAGAAGTATAATACATGTAAGGCACTTTGCAAGCCTTAAAGGGCTGTCAAAACATCAGTCATGTGTGGCTTATTGATGAAAAATAATCGGTATGGCAAACTGCCACCTGAAAGCCTTTCCTCCTGCAGGGCAGCCACTTCTCTGAAGCTTGTTAAGCATATCAGTAATTCCTTGGCAGAAAACACATATGCTAGTGATCTGATTATGAATAGCAATTGAGGCCTCAAAGAGAGGGAAATATGCTTCCCCAAAGTGTTTGCTACGGTCATGGAGGATATCTTAAGTTTGTAGGGGAGTCCTCTCTCCAGCCTCTCCTTTCTCTACCATCTTATTCACACAGCTGCCAAAATAATATGTCTAAGGTACAGTTTTACTCACAAACCTTACATGTCTCCATGCCATGGCTCATGTCTCCAAACTATCTCCAATCCGGTATCTCTGCTCCTCTTTTGGGTTCTGGGCTTCTCATTCATGAACATGCTCAATATCTGGTCTAGATCCATTGCCACCACTGCTCTGCTGCCATCTTCATATCCTATCCTGAATGATTCAACGTGCTTTGAAAGGGAATTTTCTACCCATGGTAAAAGAAAGATGCAGGAGCTTGGAGAGTGGATGTATTCCAGTGAGTCAAGGTTAAGAATCCAAGTTTCCTGGCTCCCAATCCAATGCTCAGTCCAACACAATAATTAACCTCTCCAACCATTTTCCATCCCTTCAGCATTTGACAAGCATTTATTAAGTGCCTACTTTCTTCCTGACATTGGGGATGAAAAGACAAAAGTAAACAACCCATTCCTTCATGTAAGAAGCTTACACTCTAATGCAGGAGACCACTTGTGCATCCATAGATACAGAATAGTTGCATAGTAGAGTAGCACAAGGTAACCTTGGCGAGGTAGGCACTAGCAAATGGTGGCACTGAGTAAAGTCTCCTTCCTGCAGAAGATGGAGTTTGGACTGATCTCTGAAAGAAGCCAGGGATTCAGAGGTGGAGGGGAGAAGGGAGAGCATTCCATGAATGAGGGACAATCAATGGAAAGGCGTAGAGATGGAAAATGAGCGTGTGGAACAGCAAACACACCAGTGTGGTTGGACTTTGGAGTGTGTGGTGAACAGTTATGTGTGAAGAGAGTGGAAAGATAGGGAGAACTTCGTATTCCATGTATTAGAGTTTATGTTGGATCCTAGAGATAATAAGGTGCTACTAGATCTTCCTGAGCAGGGCCTGACATGGTCAGAGCTGAGTTTTAGCTACCAAACAAGTGGAAGGGTTAGTTGATATCATGATATCTCCCTTGAGAGGGAAGGATGATATTATGATTATGATATATATCCCTTACAGTGGTATTCTAAACACTGAACTATTATTTGTAGCTCTTTGTCTGCCTTCCAGCATCCCAGTTTCATGAATTTGAAGGAGGCCTTAGAGGCAATTTAGTCCAGTCCTTGAACAAGAACCCATCCTCTTTGTAACATTCCTAACAAGTGATCATCTAGCCTTTGCTTGAAGTCAAAGAAGAATGTTTAATTCCTGAGCTAGAATTGTTAAAAAATGGCATCTCTAATTGTTAGGACATTTTCCCTTCTTAATATTAGACCTAAATAACTTTTTCTGCACTCTCTCACCCTGCCCCACCCATCTATCTTGGTGTGCTCTCTGAGACCAAGAAGCACAAGGCTTCTCCTTATTTCCTCTCCTCTCCCAAGCCATTTTCTTCTCCAGGCTAAATGTTCTCATTCTATTAATGTATTCTCATGTGACATGTTCTTCAGTCCCCTAACCAACTTGACCAGCTTCTTCAGGTCTCCATCCAACTTGTCTATAACTTTCTTCAACAGGACCCAGAAGTGAACACAACGCTTTGGATAGAGCATAACCAGGGCAAAGTACAAAGGCTAACTCACCTCCTTTTTATTGGTGCTGCTTTAGGGTTATATGAGCCTTCTTTGAGTTTCTGTGTCACATTTTTGACTCCTATGGAGCTTGTGATTCACTAATATTCTCAGATCATTTGCATAAAAGTCATGTCTAACCATAATTCCCTTATTTTACACTTATGAAGTTGCTTAAAAATACAATTGTAGGACTTCACATTTATTTCTATTAAATTATGACTTACTAGCTTCTATGCATCATTTGAGCCCATGAAGAATGGTTTGAATTCTGATACTGAATCCATCATGTTTGCTGTTCTTTCCTTGATTTGTCATCTTTAAACTTGATGAACCTTCCATTTTGGTTTTCGTTGAAGTCATTGATAGAAATATTGAACAAGATAGGGTTAAGGGCAGATCCCTGAGACTTTCTACTGGAGACTTCCATCTGAACTGACATAGGGTCATCAGTGGTTTAGAGTTATTGGTGATTAATCATCAACAATGCTGTTGAGGGCTTTTCTTTGAGTCTCTGCTTATGGGTCTAGTTCCTTTGTCCTTTCTTTCCTCTGTGCTCTTAGGATCAAAGTGTTTAGAGCTAGAAAGAACCTTCATGGTATCTTAGTCAACCCCTTTAACAGTCCCACAAGAGTGATGTGACATGACCAGCCATGGATAGGTAGTAACTCAAGTCCTGGGCTTTTGCTACTTCCTTCTCCAGAAATCTTTACATTTGTTGATGTTTAAGCCTGTCTCTGTGGTTCTCTCTGGATCCTAGGTTATGACAAAGTTCTTTGAATTAGGCTTTGGGGTTTGGTCTTGAAGGATATACATTCTTAAACCTCAGGGTAAAACTAGATCCTAATGAATGGAAATGACTGCATGATTAAAGATGCTGTTAAATCCAGTTAGTATCTTGATCTTTATTTCAATAAATGGAATGGCTGAATCTATAAGCAACTACTTTGTGTCCAACCCAGGGCAGTGTGATGTCAACAGCGGGGAGGTCACTGGCCACAGTATGAAAAGTACTGGGAGGAGTATGCTATGTCACTGGCCTTGGTGCTGAAACTACCTCTGGCGCTAGAAATTGGTTCACTGACCTTGGCACTCTACTGACCTTCTATCTATGGATCTGGTCCAAAGCTTTGTCTCTGAATTGGCTGAGTCCCTAAGGCAATTTGAAGGCTGTCTGTAAAAGGGAAACAAACCGCTCGACCTACACTTGTCAAAGACATTTTTTTTTTCTGAATGGAAGGGATATAAATAACCTATATGTGAGAAAACAGATTCAGAGAGGTTAAATGATTTATCCCAGGCCACACAGCCTGTGAATTGGAAAGTCAGAACTAGTACATTCACTCTTGCCTTAAGGAAGACAAGGCTTCTACATGACCTGGGGTGGTGGTGGGGAACACTACCAGACAGTACAGAATTTATCACGTACATGTGTGTGTGGATGAGAATTGAATCAAGCAAGCCGGATGATTCAATCTGGTACCTGTCATTTTGGATGCTAAGGTATGGGTGAAACCTGTACTCACTGTGTAAGCACATTAAATATTATTTTTCTTATTAATGTCAAAGAGGGCTTACCAAAAAGACCTTTTAGTTTTGAGTCAGACTAGGTGATCTTAGATGGAACCTCAGAGGTCATTTAACCCTATAACTTCTTTTTGCACAGTTTTTTCCTTACAGGGTATTTTTCATACATTACGTCCCTTACTTCCTTGTGAGGTCAGAAGTCCTGATATTATCAATCCCCTTTGACCAAAGGAAAAGTAACACCAAAGAGACAGAGAGACTCTGTCATCACTACTCAGCTAATAAGCAGAAAAGCCAGTCTCAGAATCCTAATCCAGTGTCCTTCTATGCCACACTCATGAAATGCAAGTGATTTCTTCCTGTCAAGTTGATGTGTTTGGGTTACCTTGATATGTCTCAAACTTTTATGTTAATTCCAATGCTACTTTTTAAATATAGGAAGTTGATCTTTCTCAAAGACAAAATAAAACAAAACAAAACCCTCTCCTGGCTTATAATTATCTTCTTTGATTCTAAGGCCTGGGCTATGCTTAGGATCTGGAAGGCAAATTGCACTTGGAGGCCTATGCTGAAACTTATCAAATTTTCATAATAACTCATCATGTCTCCATCTGCATTAATTAATGTAGTCTTCTCTGAAACAAGTGACATTAATAGAGCATAATTGACTTTTCCATTACATGAGATTAATTAATAGAAATCAATATGGTTGGGAAGTTAACATGGTGCCAAGCAATTAAAGCCCTCCACATTTAGCTCTGCTCTCCTGAAGTGCCATTAGATGAGCCTGTTCTAAGAGAGCAATGGGAGAAAAGACTAAATTCAAGGCGGTAGACCTCAACCTCCAAGACTCTTTGAGCTCTTTGAGAGCAGGGACTTTCTTTTGCCCCTTTTTGTATCTCCAAAATTTAGCCCAGTGCCTGGTAAATAGTAGGCTCTTGATAAAGGTTAATTGACTGACCCATGTCCATGATTCCATAGTGTTGGCATAAATAGCCTTTCAGAGTGCATTATGCAATAACTTCAGTTCCCTTCCTTTCTCAGTGATTCCACTACCTTTAGACGTTAGATTGTAGACCATAATGATAGCAGTAGTGGGTAATGATGATAATAGCTTACATGTACAGAGTGATTTAAAGTTTGAAAAGTCCTTTGCAACCATTCCTTCATTTGAGATAGAATGCTAGATCAAAGAGGATCACAGAACAGAAAATGCCAGAGCTGGGAGAACCTTCTAACATGGAACAGAGCATGTTAGAGCTCAGAGGGGCCTTAGAATATAGACCATAAAATGTCGGAGGTAGAAGAAAACAGAACATAGAACATAGAATGTCAGAGCTGGGAAGGGCCTTAGAACACAGACAAGACTATCAGAACCATAGAGGTGAGGCTGTCCAACCCTTCATTTTACAGATGAGGAAAATGAGACCTAGGATAGCTGAATGTCTTGCTAAAGGTCACAGAAGCAGAGGTAGTATGTGCCTCAGACACATTAGCTGTGTGACTCTGTGCAAGCCAATTAACTTCTCACAATAATAACGCCTCCTTCCCAAGGCTGTTGTGAAGATGGAATGAGATAATATTGGTAAAGTGCTTGGCAATCCTTAAGCACTTTCTAAGTAGTGGCTATTAACATTATCATCCCAGGACTTTGGGTTAAATCCCTTTGCACAAGCCTATGACCTATCTTTGGGCCAGGCGCTCCAGTGCCTGCCCTCAAGGAGCTGCTGTTCTCTGGGTCTGAGGGGAGAAGAGCATATGATGTGCACACTAAAGAGTCCAAAATAAATAGTAAGTAAGCATAATGTGATTCCTGGAGGCAGAGGGCACCACCCAGAGGTGGGAACAAGGAGGATAAGGAAAGGCCTCTGGTAGGATGGAGCATTTGAGATGAACCTAGAAGGGGACAGGGTTCCAAGAGGCCTGGATGAGGAGAGAGAGCATTCCAGATATGGAGGAACACTGCTACCAAGGGGCAGTCAATAAGAATTTATTAAGTGCCTGCTCTGTGCCAGGGACCAACTGCCCCTCTCGGCCCAGGCCTTATGCTACTATTACCATACTACACTCGGGAAGGGAGGTCCAAGCAGCCTGTCGAGAGGACAGAGTTCCGGTGGTCATTCCCTCCCTGAAGGGCTTTGGATTGTTTGATCCCTCCTTGAATAAACTACATCTTTTCCATTACCAAAATTATGACCACGCATGCATGTGGATTCCCACTGTCACTGACTCTTGAAGAGCATGTCCAGCTGTGCTGGTCTGTGTTTTCTGTGTTAGCGATGCTCCGGTCTGCCCATCTCCAGCCTGGACATTGATCTGAAGCTTTCACTGAAGTCACAGCGTCTGAGTGGGTAAAGGTCTGGCACCTTGGGGACTTCCTTGTACCTGACCCAGCACTCTACAATGTGCCTGAAGAGAGGTCAGGCTGGAGATCTGCAGTGAGGGGGAGGCCCCTGCCTCCCCAGGCAGCCCCTTTCACTCAGGACACCCTCTTAAGGGGGGGAATGAGTATTTATTAAACACTCACTGTGCCAGGTACCACACTAAGGCCTTTCTAAATATTATCTCACTGTGTCCTCACAGCAATGCCGGGAGGTAGGTGCTATAATCAACCCCCTTTCACTGATGAGGACGCTGAGGGAGACAAAAGTTAAGACTTTCCCAGGGTCACAGAATTAGGAAGTGTCAGAAGTAGAATTAGGAGAGAGATCCATCCTGAGCCCAGGCCTCATGCTCTAGCCACTGTGCCATTCGGCTGCTTCTCAGCCTTCACCAGAGTGAAGGCCTTTACCTTTAAATTGCATTTTATCACATTAACTTTCTATCCTGCTGATAGATTTCTCCTGCCCCCCCTTTTGTTTTTGTTGCTATTTTAAAAAACCTATCCCCAGCATGCCAGCTGCCTTTCTCATGCTTTGGGTCATCTATCGACCTGACAAAGCCACAGGAACCATCCAACTGGTTCTTCCCTGGGCTGTGCAGATGCTTCTTTTAGGACACTGAGATCATCAGGTGGGCAGAGGGAGAATTCTCTCTCTTCTCCTGTTCCCTCCTCTCTCCTCAGAAATGGAAACCTGGACCAAATAACCATCAGTGGGCTCATTTCTTGGGACTTTCCCCAGCAGATTTAGGGCATGAAGACAGAAGACCCAAAGCCAGAGACAGAAAGCAGGGATGGCTGTGTACAGAATGGGGGATGTCTCTCTGGCTGCATGGGATGCGCTGTATGCTGGGCAGACAGGCTGGCTGAGTGTGTGGCTCCTCTCCAGGGCCTCCTTAGGGTTGCCTAGAAACCAGGCAACAATGCTGAGCTCCCAGCCATGGATCCCTTCCGAAGAGGCAGCCCCTCCAATTATTGAATTTCATTTATAGTTCATTAATTAAATCAGGAAAATAAAGGGACCTAATGGATGGCCCAAGTCTGCTAGCCAACGAAGGGTTAACCCACAGCCTCCCAGCCTTTGCTGGGTTCAGAGGGTGACCAGAGAAGGAGCCTGGGGATGATTTCTTGGTTGATTAAACTGGTGCTGTGATGAGCACTGCTGGGCTGCTCTGGGCATTAGCCTTCATTTCTGTCAACCTCTTCTGACCACTGGGGTCCCTAGATGGACAAAACCAAACCCAGCCCAGGCAGCTTTGAGACAGATGATCAGGCGGCCCTCTCCTGTGTCTTGTGAAGCCTTACAAATAGAATATATAAAGGGATTTCACCCCTTCTGCCAAAGGATGGTATCTCTCAAGGACCATTTGGGGACAAAGGAAACAGGCTGCTTTGAGAATGTGGGCAGAGGCCTGCGTTGGAAGCTCCTTATTGCCTAGGTGACCTTGAAGAAGCAATGCCCTTCTTGGGATCTCAGATTCTTCCTGTGTAGAATGAAAGGGTGCCCAGATGCAGTTGGGGGACAGTACTGTCTCTCACATCAGACGACTTGGGTTTAAATCCCACCTCTGCCTTTGTGACCTTGAAGTATTTAGACATCCTATACCTCAGTTTCCTCATCTGTAAAATGATGGGTTGGACTGCATAGCCTTTATGGTTCTTTGGTGCTCAAAAGCTATGATTCTGTGACTTGATGACCTCTAAGTACCCTCTACTTTCTGACTCTGATTTCTTCTATCAATTCATAACAATTCAAAATGGTGGTGATTGAATAATGGCACCTTTGACTGCTAAAATGTAGTGCAGCAGAATGGAAAAGAAATTTAAATTTGGTCCTCAGAGATCCAGGTTCTAGTCCTGCTCTGCCTTTAGTTCTTTATGTAAAGTTGGGCAAGTCCTATTCCCTTTCTGTGCCTCAGTTTTCTTGCCTGAAAAATGTGGGGTTGGACTAGAGGATGTTTAAGATTCTGTCTCATTCTAAAATTCTAGGATTCTTGGTCCTATTGTACAGCTACTCAGGAGCTCCCCTCCCATGGCTTTGACAGGTGTTTCTCCAGCCTGTGCTTAAATACTTTCTGGGATGGGGAGCTCATCTCCTCAGGAACCAGTCATTTGGACCTGATTGTAATCTGCCTCTGTAAAACTTTCACCAATTGTTTCCAGTTCTGCCTTCTTGGTGAAACAGAATGACCGGGACAACTCAATATTGGGGAATCACCAACAAACAGAACCATGGAGAGTTGGGTATGGGGAGAAGAAGAGAACACATGAGCTTTTATTTCACTGACTTTCTTCAAACATGCAAAGCTCCACCCTCAAAGCAAATAATGAATTCTTATGAATCAAACCACAGGGATTCATTAAGGGTCTGGTATGTTCTAGGCACCATAACAGGAGCAGATGGAAGGGTGCCTTTCACACAGATCTACTCATGTTACTCTTCAGCTCAGGAGCCCTCAGTGGCTCCCTGTTCTCTGATAAATCAAGTCCTGGGTTAGGCTTTCAAGGCCCCTCTCAGTCTGGAGTCACCTACCCTTTCCAGCCTCCCTTTGGAAAGAAAGCAGCCTTGTAAGTTGCAAGGGAAGAGCCCTCTGGCTGAAGTCTAGTTGTGCCCCTCAAAGGCTGTGTGATCTTGGATAAGTCCCTTGCCCACTTTGGGCCTCAGTTTTCTCATCTATAAAGTGAAGTTTGTCCATTCCAACTCTAATATGCCATGAAATTATAAAGTCCTGAAACAAATTATGCAGTCTATCCATTGTGAACTACTCATCATTCACTATGTCCAAGGGACAGCCTTGGGTGTTCTCTTGGCTCTGGGCTGTGACCGTGTCTGCGATGTCCTCCCCTGCTCATCCTCCACCTGTTGAACTCCTGTCCAGTCTTTAAAGTTCAATCCAACCCTCTCTTCAGGAGCAACAAGCCAGATGCAGAGTGCGTGCCCAAGGGAACTGACTAAACAAATCCTTTGTTGTCCTACTGTTCCATCACTTCTCATGAGCTACTCTGCAGACATCATGCTTGCCCCAGCACCGGTTTATCACCAGAAATCTCATCATCATGAAGATTGCTTCAGCTTCGGTGCTAGCCACTCCTCAGTGGTGCAGTGGATCAAGAACTGGGCCCAGAGCCAGGAAGATTTGAATTCAAATCTGACCTCAGACACTGTATTTGGGACCCTGGGCAAGTCACATAAGCCTCTTAGCTCAGTTTCCTTATCTGTAAAATAAGCTGGCGAAGGAAATGGCAAATTCCTTCAGCTTCTTTGCCAAGAAAATCTCCAATGGAGTCATGAAGAGTCAGACCTGACTGAGCCACGATAATGACCTCCTTAAGTAACCTCAGTTGTCTCTCCTGTGTGATTGGAGGGCTGGAGGGTGAAGCAAAAACGCCTTACAATACCTCCTTTTAGTCTTTTCAGCCAGCTCTTCACTCCTCACCAGCTGCTCTGCTCGGGTTTGACTTCATGAACACCTCCCCTGCAGGTGCTGGGTCCCCTGTGGCATACCCCTCTCTTTTCAGCTTCCTTTTGTGTAGTCTTTCTTCACTGGACTGTAACCTCCATGAAAATGGGGACTCTTTTTTTTTTGTTATTGATATCTCTGACACAACACAGAGCCTAGCATATACTAAGCACTTAATAAATGTTTCTTGATCATTTTTGATGAAAATGAGAAAATCAAAGAGTCATGGGAACACTTATATTGAGAATTAGGAAAGTGAGAATCACATGACTGTGACAAGGTCAATGGGAGCATCCAAATGTGGATTTTGCATGATGTCTAAGTGAGGTTTCAGACAAGTCCTGATGGAGCCCTCTTCCTTCCATGCAGTAGAGAGGTGGTGACCTATGGGAGCTGATTGTTTTATATGCAATGGTTGTGTCTGTGTTCTGATGGATGGTAAGCTCTTTGCAGGTAGGAAATCTTTTCATATTTGTCTTTGTATCTCTGAGGCTTAGCACAGTGCCCTTGCTCATAGTGGGTGCTTCATAAATGCCTGCTGGGGGTTTGCTCGTTTTGCTGAATTGTTCTTTGTTATAAGAAAAGCTTCTGTGATGGGGTGAGGGGTTTATTCGGAAGTAACAGGTTGTACAAATCACAAGCATCAATAGAAAATCAACATCTCTGAAGTTCAACTGGACCTTCCTCTCATTCATGAAGCCTTTCCCAACTCCATTCAAATAAAAGCTCCTAAAAGTAGAGATGGCTCCATTGTTTATGTTTCTATCACTAGAGCCTAGGGCAGTGTCCAGTACATAGTAGGAGCTTCATAAGTGCTTACCAATTAATATCTTTAGTCAGTAGCACCTGTGATTCTTGCTTTACCTCTTTCTAGTACACTTATAATGGTTTGATCTAATGCTTTCATTTGTTCTGTATGTATTTTGAATTCCCTTAGAGGTGCATTTGTGTTTCTCCCTCCAAAGTTAGCTCCGTCTACTCTATGCATGTCTTACATATACCTAGTACCACCTAGTACTCCATTATAATGTAAGCTCTTAGAGGGAAGAGATGGTTTCATCTTTGTCATTTTTATCCGCAGAGTCTGCTAACATAGTAGGTACTTCATAAACACTGGCTGACTGAGTGACTAGATAACTAGACTTGAGAAGGATTGAATGTAGACAGGTGTAAGTGAAGTGCCTTCTGAGGTCTGAGGAGGGAAGGGCCATTTATCCATTTGCCCATTATAAGGAATCAAGGAGGGCTTGATCTGGAATTCTCTAGATAGGTGAATCATGGTGATATCCACCACCATTTTGAACCTCAAAACTGAGTCTGTGGGCAGACTCCAATGTCCTTGCAATTGGACTCAGCACCAGGTTGAAGTACAAATGAGAAAAAGCTTTTAATTGGGATGCATGTTTCCCCAGTGGTGGAGGATGCTGGCCTTAGCCATTCAGGCAGGAGGAAACTGGGGCTGTCTCCAGCTTGATTTATCTGCTGGACTCTTTTAGCTTTAAAGGCACTGGAAACCAGGGCTGCTGCTCCACTGGGTGATGAGATCAATGATCTATCATCCCACAGGGAGCCAGAAAGCATCCATCCTGTCATGGGGCTGGGCAGGGCAGGCCATCCTAGTTTAGTGAATGTTGTTGGATGCAGTGACTTGGAGACAGATCATTAATTGTCCAAACCCTCATTTTCCTCACTGACAACCAAGGATTTTAAAAAAGTGTCTCACAGTCCTGTCTTGTGATAGGGGGCAGAGATGTACCTGCTGTGGGTCACCCCACTTTACCTTCAGAGGACTTAGAACAGAAAGAGGCCTTGGAGATCATGGGCTCCATTTTACAGAGGAAGACACTATGTCCCAATGATGTGCTCTCAGACACACAACTAGAAGAGGAGCAGAGAAGTCCCAGCCCAGTGGCATGACTTTCCATCCAGGCTTTCTCCATTTTGTCCACCCCCCCACTCAAATGTGGCAGTACTCAGCTAAAGGACATGTGTTTGTCCATGTGGATTATTGGAGCAACAGGTTCAAGACCTTGGACAGCAGTAGCTCCCTCCCTCCCCATCTCCACTTTACAGGTTAGAAAACTGAGGCCCAGAGTCTACCTAAAGAGCAAGAATTCACCTGACAACATCCCCAATGAGCTAACACCTGATCTTTGCTCTAAGAACTCAGAGAAGAAGACCCTGTCACCACCTCTAAGGCAGCCTTTCCCCTCCAGGATTGCTTTCAGAGTCAGGTGAGCTTTCTTTTGGTGCTGTTGAAATTACCTTTCTGTCCTTTTTCCCCCTGCTTTAATTCTACCCTCTGGGACTAAGAATGCAAAGCCCAATCTCTCCTGCAAGTGATCACTCTTCACATCCTTGAAGACAGCTTTCATGTTCCCCTAAGTCCCTTCTCCAGGATAAATGTTCCCGGCTTTTCCCCTGGACTCGCATATAACATGATACTGGGGCTCTTTCCCCTGACCACCCACTCCAAGCAATGTCTCTGCTCCTCAATATCCTTCTCAAAACGTGTCACTCAAGTGAAAATAATACTGTGAATGAGGTCTGACTGGGGCAGGGCCATCTCAGCTGCATGGTCATTAATAATGTTCATGAGAATGTCACAGCTATTATTTGCATCATACTTTAAGGTTTGTAAAGCACTTTACAAATCTGATTTCATTTTACCCTCCTGCCAATACTGGGAGGTAGGTGCTATGATTATCTCCCTTTTACAGATGAAAAAAGCAGAGGCAGATTGAGATGAAGTGACTTGCCACACAACTAGTGTGGGTCACACAACTAGTAAACTTCCGAGGCAAGATTTGAGCTTAGGTCATCTGAACTCTAGGCCCAGTGCACTATCCACTGTGCCACTTCACTGCCATTGCTGTCATGTTGCTGACCCATGTTGAGTTTGTGGTCTACTAAAACCCCCAGATCTCTTTCATATATATGGCTATAGAGCCAAACCTTCCCCATATTGTGCTTATAAAGATGGTTTTTGGGGAAAAAAATGTGTTCAGAAAGACAGAGGAATGAAAAATTAATTCAAAGCAAGTATGAGGGTGGGTCTGGGTTAAACAAGCCAATCAGATCACCCCACTCCATGTAAAATAAGTGACATCTTAAAGAGGTGAGGACATGTCTCAACCAATCATTCAGAGACTTTAGATTAAGTATAAAAAGTCCTTGAATTAACTGGAGTGTTCCTGCCAGGAATAGTCTTCAGATTGACTGAAGAAACATGGTGGTGCTACCATGATGTTCTCTGGGTACAAAGATAACCAGCTCAGGAGCCAAATCATCCAAACATCTACTGGACAAGAATTTAGAGTGACAGCTGGAAGAAAGAATTCCATACCTTCCCTGCAAGGAGGTACCCCTGAAGAGGAGAGAGGAGAATTGCTTAGCTTCAGTCTAGGTTTTCTCCTCACTGTTGGCTATAACAGAACCTTGAAATCTTTAACGAGTTAGAGTGATTTTGGACTTCCTATCTTCTTATGGACATCCTACAGTCATCTCCAAAGATGATGCCAGCAACAACTGATAGCAATGTCTGCATTAGAAGAAGAGAATAGACAGGATACAATACAGGAAGCCAGATTCATGACTCCACAAGGAACCCAGTAAACATACCAGGCTTAAGGGCAACTTCTTGATATTACCTTAGTAACTGATTCTTTCTAAAAGCTAATTGGATCACCGACTAAACTGATAATCACCTGACAAACATGGCAAGAAGCACACCGATGGGGGCTCATAATATATCTAGCACTACAAAGTCACTCTTACTGTGACTCTTCAGGGCTACCTCTAGAACCCTGAGGGAATGATGTTTCTGTGGTCTGGGCACTTGGATCATCAGTAAGAGTGAGAGTTTGTAGAGTTGTCCCAGAGCATTGGGCAGAAGGTCAGGAGAATTTTAATGACCTTCAGAGAGTTTGGCATTTGTGTCCCTACCTGGACTAAGTAACACCCATGAAAATGTTAAGTACAAATTGACCACTATTCAAAGGAGACGGTCAAAACGCTAGAGGAAAAAATATATATCCTTTGGTTTATCCAATACAAAGAATTCTTTGAAAGAATGGAAGTATTGATTAATACACAGAGAAGAGAGACAATTTGAAGAGGAAGAAAATAATTTCCCCTGTATCAGGAGGTTGGAAAGTGAAAGAATGTTAGCCATAGAAGTCAGGAAAGACAGATCACTGAATATTTGGAATTAAGTAAAAATCAATCAACCAACTGTTATTAAGCATCTACCATATGCCTGACACAGAGGTAGGGACTGGGGATGCAAATTCAATAGCATAGTAGTCCTTGTCCTCAAACTGCTTACATTTCATTAGCAGAATTAACATTTATAAAGTAAACATGAAATCTATGTGTAGTAAACAAATAGTAATTTCTTGGGGGTAGGGCAAGCCTCAACAGCCATTGTGGAGGTGGCAGAGGGTCTTGGGTTGGGAAAAGTCTCATCCAAGAAGTGATTACTTAACTGAGCTAGGAAGTCGTAAGTATGAGGAAGTGATAGAAATGAGTAATTAGGGTGTGATGGCTTAGTGTCACCAGACCACTCCTGACTTGGAGTCAAGAGAGAATCCTACCTCTGACATTTCACTACATTTCCATCTTTTTGAGTCTCAGTTTCCTTATATGTAAGATAAAAGGGTGGAATTAGATGGTCTATAAGTTCCTTTCTGGCTCGACCTATTTGCTCCTGTGGTCTTTAATAAGTTAAATAAATGCCAGTAATTAGAACTCTTGTAGGAATAGGATATTGTTAGGAAGAAGCAGCCTTTTTAGCTAGGGGGGAGAGTTAACACATGGGCTGGAGGATGGGGCCACAGTGAATAAAACAGAATTTAATGGGGGAGGGGAGAGGTTAATTTCAACACTTGAGTTCAAGACGCCAACATCATAACTGAAAAATGGTGGAGGCTTGGCTGGACTACTCCCTATGGGAACAATCTGGAGATTTAGACAGAAATGTATTGGTCAATGTTTAACCGTCTTTCCTCCAAAAATAAAATAGTATCTACAGTTACACTTTTACATTTACTGTGTATTATTAACACTTTCTTAACAGTAATAATTCAAATATCTAGCATTTATGGAGCACCTGCCATGTATGTGCCAGGCACTGTGTTAAGTAATTTATTAATGGTCTCATATTTGATACTTACAACAACCCTGGGAGAGAGGTGCTATTATTATCTCCATTTGTACAGATGAAGAAACTGAGGCATAGAGAGGTTAAGTGACTTGGCCAGAGTCACACAGCTAGTAAGTGCTGAAGCTAGATTCAAACTCAGCAACATGAGTTTTCCTAACTCCAGATCCAGCACTCTATCAACTGTGCCACCTAACTCAATAAATCAAGCCCTGATACGTGGCTTATTGACTTCTGAGGAATAATTGCTCACACCAAAAATTTTACAATCATTTCTCAAAGTCTAAATAAGCTTCCCCCAGTCCATCCTGGGATTTAGTGGATTAATAGTTTAATCAGACTCAATAGAGGAAGGCAGCCTAAACGCACATCTGTCTCTATCTTATCATCTATATCACAATTTTTGTCTATATTATCATCTATATCTATACTTAGTTCTATTTCTATCTCTATTTATGTAGCTCTACCTCTATTCCCATATATACATACATCTTTAAAAAATTATTTTCTTCAATTACACATAATGACAGGTTTTACCATTCATTAAAAGTTTTTTTTTAGTTTCAAATTTTCTCTCTCTCTCACTTCCTTGAGATCATAAAGAATCTGATATGATTTAGGTGTCAGCATCACATTTGTATCATAAAATGCATTTGGTAGGGCTCCTTCTTCACCTGTTTTGCCAAACAGTTCCTATAGTATTGGAATTAATTGATCCTTAAATGTTTGGTCAAATTCACTCCTGAATTCATCTGGCCCTGGGGATTTTTTCTTAGGGAATTCATTGATGATTTGCACAATTTCTTTTTGCAAGATGGGCTTATTTAAGTATTAAGTATTTTATTTCCTCTTCAATTTATTGGCATAAAACTGGGCAAGATACCTCCTAGTTTTTGCTTTAATTTCCTCTTCATTGGTGATGAATTCACGCATTTCATTTTTGATACTGTGGTATTTGGTTTTCTTCTTTCTTTTTTTAAATAAAATTAATCAATGGTTTATCTATTGTTTTTTTTAAAAACCAGCTCCTAATTTTATTTATTCGTTCAATAGTTTTCTTGCTTTCAATTTCATTAATCTCTCCTTTGATTTTCAGCATTTCCAATTAGATATTTAATTGGGAATTTTTAATGAGTTCTTTTTCTAGTTTTTTTAGTTGCATGCCCAATTCATTGGTCTGTTCTTTCTCTATTTTATTGATGTCTGCATTTGGAAATATAAATTTCCTCCTAAATTCTGCTTTGGCTGCACCCCACAAATTTTGATATGTTGTCTCATTGTTGTCATTCTCTTTAATGAAATTATCAATTGTTTCCATGATTTGTTCTTTGACTTACTCATTCTCTAGGATTAAATTATTTAGTTTATAATTCACTTTAAATTTCTCTTTCCATGGGCATTTATTGAATGTAATTTTGTTGTATCATGATTTGAAAAAATGCACTTAATATTTCTGCCTTTCTGCATTTGATTATGAGGCTTTTATGCCCTGATTCACAGTCAGCTTTTTGTGTGGGTGCCATGTACCACTGAGAACAAGGTTTATTCCTTTTTATCCCCATTGACTTTTCTCCAGAGGCCTACCATAGTTAACTTTTCTAAAATTTTATTTACCTCTTTAACTTTTTTCTTGTTTATTTTGTGGTTAGATTTATCTACTTCTGAGAAGGAAAAGTTGAAGTTCTCCACTAATGCAACTTTACTGTCTGTTTTCTCCTACATTTCATTTAACCTGTCTTTTAAAAATTTGGATCTGATACCATTTGGTACATATATGTTTAGTACTGATATTACTTCACTGTCTCTGGTATCTTTTAGCAAGGTGTAGTTTACTTCTTGATCTCTTTTCATTAGATCTATTTTTGCTTGGTCTGAGATCATGATTGGTACCCCTACTTTTTTTGTTTTAGCTGAAGCAGAATAGTCTATTCAAGCCTTTTACCTTCAGTCTTTTACCTTTAATCTTTTACCTTTAATGAGTGTGTCTCTCTCTGCTTCAAATGTGTTTCTTTTGCAGGATTTTACTTTTTAATCCACTCTGCTGTCTACTTCCAATTTATGGGTGAGTTTATTCCATTCCCATTCACAGTTATGATTCTAACTATATATTTTTCCCCATCCTGTTCCCTCCATTTATCCTTTTTTCTCCTTCTCCCTCTCCTTTGCCTCCCCTCCCTTCTTTTCCTCCTTCCCTTCCTCTCTCTTCTTTCACTCCTTCCTTCATCAATATTTTGCTTCTGACTACTGCCTCCGCCAATCTGTCAATCCTTCTATTATTTCTCCCTTTTTTGTCTCCTTCCCCTCCTGCTTCCCTATAGGGTAACATAAATTTCTATACCCAACTGAGTGTGTATGTTTCAGCCAAATCCAATGACTGTAATGTCAAGCAATGTCCTTTCCCCCCATTTTCCCTCCACTGTTATAGGTCTTCTGCACCTCTTCATGTTAGATAATTTTTACCCCTTTCTTCCTCTTCCTTCCCTTTTCTCCCAGTGCAATCCTCTTTCCTCATCCCTTAATTTTGTTTTTATATCATCCCATCAATGTCAACTTATTTCCATACCTTCTGTCTATGTATATTTCTTCTAACTGCCCTAATAGTGGTACAGTTCTTAAGAGTTACAAGTATCATTTTCCTGTGTAGGAATACAAACAGTTTAACCTTATTGAATGCCTTATGTTTTCTCTTTCCTGCTTTACTTTTTGTTTCTCTGTGCCTTGTATTTGAAAATTGAATTTTCTACTTAGCTCTGGTCTTTAATCAGGAATACTTGACAATCCTTGACTTCATTGAGTGTTCATTTCCCCTCTTGAAGGATTACGCTCAGTTTCACTGGGTAGATGATTCTTGGTTGTAATACTAGCTCCTTTGCCTTCAAGAATATCATATTCCAAGACCTCCAGTACTTTAATATAGCATCTGCTAAACTCTGTGATTACAGGATATTTGAATTATTTTTTTTCTGGCTGCTTGAAGTATTTCTTCTTGTCCTGAGAGTTCTGGAATTGGTTATCATATTCCTGGGAGTTTTCATTTTGTAATCTGTTTCAGGTGACTGGTGGATTCTTTGAATTTCTATTTTACCTCTATTTCTAGGATACCAGGGCATTTTTCCTTGATAATTTCTTGAAATATCAAGTCTCAACTCTTTTTGAACATGGCTTTTTGGTAGTCTAATAATTCTTAAATTGTCTCTGCTGGATATATTTTCCAGATTAGTTGTTTTTTCCAATCTGATATTTTACATCTTCTTTTATTTTTTAATTAAAAAATTTGTTTAATTCATTCTTGATATCTTATGAAATCATTAGTTTCCACTTGCCTGATTTTAATTTTAAGGAATTATTTTCTGTAGTTAGTTTTTTTGTACCTCCTTTTCCATTTGCCCAATTCTGCTTTTTATGGATTTGTTTTCTTCAGTGAATTTTTGTACATCTTTTCTTAATTCTTTTGTGTTTCTTTTACTCAGCTGTTGACTCTTTTTTTATGGTTTTCTTGCATCACTCTCATTTATTATCCCAATTTTTCTTCTACCTCTTTGATTTTTGAAATCCTTTTTGAGCATTTCCATGAGGTCTTTTTGGGCCTGAGACTAATTCCCCTTTTGTCTTTGAGGCTTCAAGTTTAGGTGTTTTGACATTGCTGTCCTCTTTTGAGTTTGTGTTTTGGTTTTCCCTGTTACCATATTAACTTTCTATAGTTGGGTTCTTCTTTTTTTTTTTGCTTTGTTCATTTTTCTAGCCTATTCAGTGACTTAAAATTAAGCTCTACTCCTCAGGTACAGGAGGCACAGTCTCACAGCTGTACTCCCTTTTCATCTGAGCAAGACAGGCCTTTCTTGTCTACCTTCTAACTTGTATGGGTGAGAAATTGTCTCTCCTTTTTTGTTGATTCTGCCACTCCAGAATTTATTTTCAGGCATTATTTTATTGTTGTTTAGAGATGAATTTGGGAGAGTTCAGATGAATTCCTTCCTTATTCTGCTATCTTGACTCTGTCCCTCCACACATTTTTTTTAAAGCTTGCAAAATACTTGCCCTATATTATCTCGTTTAAACATCACAACGCAATAATAATACAGTTGTCATATCCCAATTTTATCAGTGAGGAACTAGTGAATGTCAGAGGCAAGATTCAATCTCTTATCCAAGAGGTTGAGAAATCTTCCTACTAGAATGTCTCCTACCTCCACAAAAAGAGGAAGAAAAAGTGAGATGAAATTTACATAGACATTTGTCTATCTTATATTAAAAAAATCATGTCACACTGGGCCATATTGAATGAAAGTGAAAGCAATTATTAAGTACTTGATACTGCTGGGCTTTATGCTAAGTACTAGAAATACAAATGCAAAAAACAATGATAGTTTTTGTCCTCAGGAAGCTTACCTTCTAATAGGAGCGTGGTTCTCAAGGAAGGAAACTTAGGTTCAGAAAGTTACAGGGTCAGTGATTGACACACTCCTTCCTGGAGCAATGACAAAATGAACCATAGTTCCAGAATTGAAGTTGGGGATGGCATGGAAAGTAACTGGTTGGAAGATTAGGGGGGAACAAAGAATGAAGTAAACATGGGTGTGACTTGTCTTATACCCAGTGGGGTAGGTGGGATAGTCACCAACTGGGATGGTGGGGACCCTAGGAAAGAAGCAGAGTGTGGAGAATGATGAACATGACCTTTCTGATATCTTCCACTCTGGCCAGCTCCCATCCAGAGGTTACTGTTCCATTATGGGTGCCACAGTCAAGGACGCTGACAAGGAGATCTGCCAAGATGGCAAGATACCCAGAGACCATTCCTTATAAAGAAGGGTACAGGATTATGGAGATGTTTGCCCTGCAGAAAGGACTATAAGAGGAACAGGATAAAGATCTTCAAGTATTTGAAGGATCCGGCTTACCAGACTTGATTTGTTTGGCTTCAGAGGGCAGAAGCAAGAGCCATGGGGAGGACTTTCAGAGAGATAAATTTAGGCTTAACATCAAGAAGAACTTCCTAATAATCTGAACTAAGCAATATGCTACCTTGGTCAGACAGCAAGGCAGTGGCAAGACCCCCATTCCACCCCAATTGGAGGACTGCTTCTAAGACTAGTTAAAGATTCAAGCTTAGAAGTCATGAGAAAGGTTGGAGCCACATAGATTTGTGAATCAAATGCAGAGGGATCATCATGGATGCCGTGAGAGTTGATGAGATCCCCAAGTAAAGTAGTACAGAAAGAGAGGAGAAGAGGGATGAGGACAGAGCTCTGGGGGACACCCATGGTTAATGGGCATAACCTGGATGCAGATCCAGCAAAGAGGACTGAGAAGGAGTGGTCACATTGGCAGGAGGAAAACCAGGAGAAAAGAGTATCCCCCGAAAACTAGGGAGAATAAAGTATCAAAGAGATGAAGGTGATTGTCACTGTCAAAGACAGCAGAGAGATTAAGTAGAATGAGGATTGAGAAAAGGGGATTGCATTTGGCAACTAAGAGATCACTAGTAACTTTGGAAAAAGTAGTTTCAGCTGAAGGATGAGGTCAGAAGCCAAACTGGGCAGAGTTTAAAAGAGAGTGAAAGGAAAGGAAGGGGGGACACCAATGGCCATGGCTTTCTCAAAGACTTTAGCAACAAAAGGGAGGAGAGATATAGGATGGTAGTGGGTAGACACGGATGAGGGCTTTTGAGGGTGGGGGAGATGGCTTTGTTTGTAGGCAGTAGGAAAGCAGTTAGTTGATGAGGAGAGACTGATGATCAGTGAGAGAATGGGCATGATGAAAGTCCAGGTAATGATGGGATGGAATGGGGTCATTTGTGGGGTGACAGACTAGGCAATCTACTGGAGTAGATGGGATGGGACGAGGTCACTTGTGCAGGTATAGGGGTTTGCCTAGGCAAGGAGAAGAACCACCTCTTCAGTCTGTAGGAGAAAGAGGAGCTAGGGCAGAAGGCATCTGCATGTTGTGAAATAAGGAAGAAAGGAGAAGAGGGAGATCTTGGGGTTGGTCTCGAGTTTTTCAGTGAAACATGAATCCTCAGTGGAGAAAGGGGGAGGTGAAGGAGTTGTGGGAACTTTGAGGAGGGGTGAAAGCTTTGAAAAAGCATCTGTAGTTAGAGGGATAGCCAGGCAATTCGAGATATAAACGGATTTCTTTGCCACAGTGTGGGCAGAGAGGTATCTTAGCACACAGAACCCTGAATATTAGAGTTGGCCGGACTTTAGCACTGAGATCATAGCACATCTGAATTGTGAATGAGCATTCAGACCTGCGAAATGGGGGTTGGCTTGGAAACTCTCTTGGGTCCCTTCTGGCTCTCCTATGTTATACACAACTTGGCTCGGGTGACCGAACATTCTGCCAAACTCCTTTGGTGCCCTTTCCCACTATACGTGGGATGCTCTCCTTCCCCAACTTCATCTTGCAGAATCCCTGCTTTCCTTCAAGACTCAACACAAGCAGCCACTTCTACCCCAGGCCTTTCCTGTTCTGAAGTAGCCTTTTTTATCTATTTGTCTATCTGTACACATTTGTTATTGGGCTTGTTCAGTTGTTTTCAATCACGTCCAGCTCTTTGTGATCCCATTCAAGATTTTCTTGGCAAAGATACTGTAGTGGTTTACCATCTCCTTCTCCTTCTCATTTTACAGATGAGGAAACTGAGGCAGAGTTAAATAACTTGCCCAGGGTCACACAGCCAGCAAGTGTCTGAGTTTGGATTTGACCTCAGGAATATGAGCCTTCCTGATTCCAAGCCCAGTGCTCTACTCACTGTGCCACGTAACTGCCCCAGATACACATACACAATACACAAATAACATGCACATGCATACATGCATACACACAAGCACATATATACATATTCATGCATACATACATATCTACATGCCTGTTTTTTCTCTTGGATAGATTAGAATCTTCTTGAAGGCCCAGCCTTTTAACTTTGGGTTCTTTGTCTCTAGCCCTTAGCCCAGGGTTCCAATAGGCATCAATAGAGCCTTGTTTGTTGAATGATTGGTCCCCATGAAAACCCCTTCCTTCTCCCCAGTCAATCGGCTCCTCCATGGTCCTGTGGTCCATTCATTATAGCCTTAGTCTAGTCCTAGACAGAGGATATTGAATGAGCTGTCTGACTTCTGTTCCTGGTGAGGCCAAACTTTCACAAGCCTCGACTAGTTATTGGTAACACTAATAACAAAAGAAACAAAACCATTCTAATATTTCTTAGTGGGACAGTGGGATGAGCTGGGATTCAGGAGACATGAATTCTAATGTGACCTGGGAGACTGTGGTCAAGTCACAGGACGGTGAATTGGAAATCCCAGATCTGAGATCTAAGGAAGAGACCTTAGGGGTCCTCTTACCCAGGCGTTCTTCAACCTTTCCTTGCGTCCTGGACCCCTTGGGAGTTAGTCTGCCGAAACCTGAGCATCTCTTGTCAGAATCATTGTCAAAATACATGAAGTATGTAAAGATTACAAAAAAGTCAATTGTATTGAGACAGTCAATTCTCTCTCTCTACATATATATATATAATCTACCTGTCATCTATTTCTATCCATCTATCCATCTGTCTATGTTGTCTGTTCCTCCATCCATCCCTCCATCTGTCTGTCTGTCTAGCTGTCTGATAGATATCCATCTATCCATCTGTCTATGTTGTCTGTTCCTCCATCCATCCCTCCATCTGTCTGTCTGTCTAGCTGTCTGATAGATATCCATCTATCCATCTGTCTATGTTGTCTGTTCCTCCATCCATCCCTCCATCTGTCTGTCTGTCTAGCTGCCTGATAGATATCCATCTATCCATCTGTCTATGTTGTCTGTTCCTCCATCCATCCCTCCATCTGTCTGTCTGTCTAGCTGCCTGATAGATATCCATCTGTCCATCTGTCTATGTTGTCTGTTCCTCCATCCATCCCTCCATCTGTCTGTCTGTCTAGCTGTCTGATAGATATCCATCTATCCATCTGTCTATGTTTGTCTGTTCCTCCATCCATCCCTCCATCTGTCTGTCTGTCTAGCTGTCTGATAGATATCCATCTATCCATCTGTCTATGTTGTCTGTTCCTCCATCCATCCCTCCATCTGTCTGTCTGTCTAGCTGTCTGATAGATATCCATCTATCCATCTGTCTATGTTTGTCTGTTCCTCCATCCATCCCTCCATCTGTCTGTCTGTCTAGCTGTCTGATAGATATCCATCTATCCATCTGTCTATGTTGTCTGTTCCTCCATCCATCCCTCCATCTGTCTGTCTGTCTAGCTGTCTGATAGATATCCATCTATCCATCTGTCTATGTTTGTCTGTTCCTCCATCCATCCCTCCATCTGTCTGTCTGTCTAGCTGTCTGATAGATATCCATCTATCCATCTGTCTAAATACAATTTCATGAACCTCACGTGAAGAACTACAGATCTAACCTAAGCCTTATTTTATGGAGGACAGTGCTGAGAACGGAGGCCCCTGTCACATGTGAAGTAGATGGCAGGGGTGGGACAAGGCTCAGATTCTTGGATCCTAGACCCCAGGCTGCCTCCATCACATAGAGCTGTGTGTCTTGCCCAGATCCCTGTCGGGAGGAGAATTTCATGAGAAGTCACATCCCATGAACAATCAACACACAGGCAGAACCTGGAGGGAGAAAGAAAGTGACCCAAATGATTTGTACCCTGATTTCTTTAGAAACTAAATGTTTGGAGAGAGGCAGGAGGAGTTTCACTCACCATCGGCCAGGCGGCATTATCCATTAATCTCCTCACTGGCCCTGCATCGGTGCTGGACTCATGCAAAGCAATAGAGGGTCAGCAGCCCAGCCTATGGGAGTGGGAGCCTCCTCCTTCCCTGTGGCCAGAGAGGAGCCAGTGCGTGAAAAATGGAGGCCAGGGGTCGGGGGGCACACCCGGCGAGATAACGCTTTCATCCATTGTGCCAGGGTCAATGGGCTCCCCTCAGGAAGCCGGCAGCCCCCGATGAGTGACTGGCAGCAGCAGGCCTGCCTTTGTGCGCTTCCCATCCCTGGCAGGCTAAGGAACTTGCAGGCTTTAGCCCACACGCTACAATCCCATATTGAAAATCAATTGGGCCTAAGACAGTGGCGGGGGCGCCAAGGGGGCCGTATGCTGACTCTGAAGGAGGCTTCCAGCTTGGGAACAAAAGAATGGACCTGTCTGCTCCTCCGAGCCACCCAGAGGAACCTACCAGGGCAGACAAGAGAAGGAGTTGAGGCACCATCCAGACCAAAACCTTGTTTTGCAGATGGAGCAGCTGAGGCCCAGAGAGTAGAAGAGACTCACTCAAGGTCATAGGGTGCCAGGGGTAGTGGTAGATCCGAATCTGTGGATCCTCCATCCTAGGAGTGCCAAGTACTTCACAATCCTCAGTTTTCACTTCATCATCATTATCAATCAATCAATCAATCAACATTTATTAAGTACCTACTGTATGTAGGACATTGTGGATACAAATACAAAGACTGAAACAATCCCTACTCTCAGAAAGTTTCTAATCTATTTGACAAAGTTGCCTTCCCACTTATCAAACACTGACTACATGCTCATCCCCTGAGTGCTACAGAGATAAATGAGGCATAGTCCAAGCCCTCAAGGACTCACAATAGGAGCAACAAGAAGGTGTATTAGAAAAAGTAATGGATTAAATTTCATTAGAGCTGGTCTTTACTCTCTGTGGTCCTGGGGACCTCAGTTTTCCCAACCATAAAATGGAGCGTTTAGAGGAGAAACCCCTCTCAGAGCCCTTCCCCTCCTCAATCCCTGAATTAGAATGGGGGAAATAGGTCTACACTTTCACAAAAAAGAGTTTCTCTGGTGGATTTACGGTCTCAGAGATGACAGCGTAAGTCCATAAGACGGGACAAGCCAAGTAGGGCCCAGGAAAGGAGAGCTCAGCTCTAGGGACGGGAGCAGGGCAGACTTGCTAGGAGAAGTGACCCTTGTGTAATATGATAAACACATTTCATGTTAATTCACAATTACACATGAAACAAAGTGTTTACTAAACGCTGTCTCATTAACTTCATTCTCATTGTTCTGGGAGATCTGCTAATGTCTCCCCCTGCCCCTCTTGGTTAAAAAAGGTCACTGGAGCACCCCATTTTAGGAAGGCACATCTGAACTCAGAGAACAGCAGTTTCCATCTCTCTCATGAGCTAATGGGAAGAAATGATTTGTTTTCTCTTTGGCCTATGTACAATATCACATATTTCCTCACCTTATCTAGCTGGCTGCCACAGCCAGAAATGTGCCTCATTTGGCTTTTAGGGAGGGGGAAGCAGAAAGCAGAATTCCAGGAGGAAGGTACTGAGAACACCCTGTTTCTGCCAAGCTGTCCTAGGTTGGAGTTCTACATCCCAGGAAGACTCCTTCTACCATCCCTCACAGGCCAGGGGTTACCGTAAACTTGGAGAAGCATCTGGGAAAACCATGGCCTTGGATTTTCCTTTGCACAAAATCTTCCTCTCTTAGTCTGTTAGAGCTAAAAGGACTTCAGAACTTAGAACATAGACTGCTGTGACTGGGGAAAACTTAGAACAGAGAACACATTTGGGAAGGGCCTGGAATAGGCAAATTCAGAACTGAGAGGGACTTTGGAATAAAGGACAGAGAATTCCAGAGCGGGGCAGTGGGAGAGAATCTTGGAATAAGGAATGCCAGAACTGGGAGGGCATGTGGACCATGGAATGGCAGGGCTGTGAAGGAGCTAGAATGGAGAGCATCTATTGACATAAACATAAACAGGAGCTGCTAGGTGGCACAGAGGATAGAGCACTGGGCCTGGAGTCAGGAAGACCTGAATTCAAATTCAGCCTCAGACACCAACTGTATGAGCCTAGAAAAGTCACTTCACTCTGCCTCAGTTTCCTCATCTATAAAATGAGTTGGAGAAGGAAATGGCAAACCAGTCTAGTGTCTTTGCCAAGAAAACCCCAAATGAAGTCATGAAGAGTTGGATGTGACTGAAAAGTACAGAAAAACAACAACACTGACACAGAACGTGAGAACAAGGAGGGACCTTCCTACACAGAAAGATCATTAGAACCTTAGAGAAATCAGAGGAGGAAAACTTACTTCTAGAGGTTGATTTGCCTAAGATCACCCAGCAAGTTCCTGGAAAAACAATTCTTGACATTAAATATGAAGATGGATCTGACCTTTCTTCTTACCCCCTACCCAAACAGTCTTCGTCTCCAGTCATCATTCTGCCCACTCATTCATTGACTGGGACTTTTCTGCAAAATCTGTGCTGTTCCTATCTTGTGGTTTAGTCTGATGGCCACTGGCTCCATGCACCACCTGAATTCCCACCATTCATCTCTCCATGACTCTTTGGGTTCAAAGGCAATTTTGATTCTTCCCCAAATTATGGTGGTCCATGATTCATAGCCGTGGAACCGAAGCAGATATCTCAAAAGGAGAAAAGGAAAACACTGATGTTAACCGTCTGGTTCCATGGAAATATCGTTTAGCTGCTTTGCTCCTCAGTTTTTTCATTAGTAAAATGGGTAGGATATGCTTCTAGTACCTACCTGCAGGCTTTGGGGGGTATAAGTGACATGAATAATGCTCTACAAATCTTGAAAAGCTATGAATATAGGAGCTGTCCTTATCTTGACAGTGTATGTCTGTTGTGTTTAAGATGGCTCAAGGGCTAACCAGAAACTCATTTCCTTAAGCTCTGCTCAGCTCTCTGCTTTCTCTGCGTGTCCCTTTTCCCCACCCGTTCCTTAGTTGGTAAAGAAACGCTGGACAGTTCAGGCACCAAGACCAATCCTGGTCCCAGAGCCTGTCAAATTTCTAACTTCTGCCATTTCCAGGACCAGGACAGTGAGACAGACAGAAGCTCAAATAGTCCATCTATGCTAATGATCTAGTGAGGACTATGGGAAACACAGCTAACATTTATATACAAGGATCCAAGTCAATCATTACTTCCCCTCCTGACAGTGACCTTCCTATGAAGGCTAGTCAAATTTGATTAGGACCATTGTACAGATGAGCAAAGTCAGACTTAGAACAAGTGAACTACGTAGTAAGCATTGGAGCTGGCCTGCAGCACCAGGGAGTCAGACACAGTTCACTTGCCAGTCTACTACATTGTCTTTTATTCTGATGATGAGGATAGGGGACTCATATTTTTATAGAAGCTAAAGAATTTCCAAAACTCTTTCTTCAAAATAACATCCCGAGGTGGCAAATTCAAATGTCATGCATGTCGCTGATTAAGAAATGACATATATTTGTATCTACTTACTTCTGTACATGCCACTCTCCTGCCCTCCCCTGCCCCAGCAGAATGGAAGGTCATTGGGGGCAAGGACTGCTTCACTGTTGCCTTGTACCTCAAGCTCTTACAATAGTGCCTACCTAGCATACGGAAGACATTTGGTAAACATTGAATCAGCTGAATTTAGGTGAGACCCAAAGAGAGACAACAGCTTGCTTGAAGGTAAACAGCAGTTAGTACCAGGGTCAGCACTTGAGTTCTTTGGCCCCAGTTACCCTGCCTTTCCCTCTGAGCCATCCTACCTCTACGAAGGATTGCAGAGGTATGTTTATTGGAATTATCAAAGTTCAGGAATGCTCTCATATAGAACCTCTTCTTTCTGATTAGAGCATCTGTCAAGAGAGACTAAGAAGTCAGCCTTGAAGACCCCATTTGTATTAAATCCGCCCACCCAATGTGTGTGGCTCCTTTCTGCACAGGAAGGAAAGCAGACTCTCTTGGAGATAACGGATGTCAAGGACAATCTGAGAGAATGCTCTGAGTCATCTCAGACTTGTGAGTTCTCTCCCGTATCCACTGACATTGAAGCAGAGCCTTCAGATTACAGGCAGGCAGCAGTTGGGTGGGAATTAGTGTGGGCTCAGAAGAAGGGTGCTTAGGTGGGGGCAGGGGCTTTGCATACATCCTAGGAGAATATTTATTTTGAATAAAGGCAATGGATCCTCATAGAATCTTTTTTTAAGGTTAAACATATTAAAATAGCTTGCGTCAGCAATCTCAAATTTAATCTCATTACAAAATATTTGTTGAATGCTGTTTTTAGACCTAATGATGGGCAAACTGGGATTACTTGATATCCCAATAAGCTAATTATTCCATCTTTGTGGACAGAGAAAATAAAAGGAGAGACGCAGAATGCCCTTATCTGCTAACTCAGTAAAATTTTTAAAATTACTTTGTCTTAAAACACATTTTATTGATTCTTTTTTAAAAAATCACCTGCTTTTCCCCCTGTTCCCCTAGAGAGCTCTCCTTTTAAAATAAAATTTTGTAAAAAGAGGAATAGTTAAAAACAGGCAAAATCAATCACTCTATTAAAAAAGTGGCCATTCTATGCCATAGTTCATCTAAGTGGACAGCCATCTCTGCAAAGGAGCTGGGGGAGGTGTCTTCATGCATCCCTTCTTTGGGACCAAGTTTGGTCATTGTCATTTCACAACATTCCGTTTTGAGTGTTTTGTGGTTTCTGTTCTTTCCACTTACATGGTTGGAGTCTTTGTGAAGTTATTCACCTAACTCTGTTTAATCCAGTTTGTACCTTTCTGTTCTCCATATTTGATGTCTTTCACAATGCAATAATATTCCATTATGTTCACATATCTTAATGTGCTTAGCTATTCTCCAATTTATGGGTATCAACTTTATTTCTAGCTCTTAACTACAGTGAAAGTAAGATTCTAAGTGTTTGGTGCACATGACTTCTTTATTTGTGTCATTCAACTTCTTGGAGTCTGTGCCTCGTGGCAGAATCTCTGAGTCAAAAGGTACGAATATTTAAGTCACTTTATTCACATAGGTCTATAGTGCTTTCCGCAGTGGTTGTATCCATTTACAGCTCCAGTCAGTCATGTCTTAGTGTGCCTCTCTTTCCACAACCCCTCCTACACCGACTATTCCTGTCTTTTGTAGCCTTTGCCAATTTGTGAGGTCTGAGGAAAAACCTCAGGGTTGGGCTGGTGCATTTATCTTAATATTATAGTGTTGAGGGCTATCCTTTCATTTGTTTTGCCGTTGAGTCATTTTCAATCATGCCTGACTTTTTGTGATGCCATTTGGGGTTATCTTGGCAAAGACACTGGAGTGGTTGCCATTTCCTTCTCCAGCTCATTTTATAGATAAGGAAACCGAGGTGAATCAGTTCAATGACTTCCTCAGGGTCACATAGCTGGGAAGTAGGTAAGGCCAGATTTGAACTTGGGAAGACAAGTCTTCCTGAATCCAGGTTAGGGCTCTATCCCCTGCAGCGCCACCTAGGGGCCCAATCTTTCATATAGTTGTTAATTGGCAATTGTCCTTTTGAGAATTGTTTGCTCATAACCATTGATCACTTATCTGCCAGGGACTTGAAGTAGAGCCCATATGGCCCCTGATGGGGATGGGGTAGAGAAAAGCAGTTTTCTTTATTTTCTCTCTCAGTTCTGATGTTCTCTGGGATTCTGTGACCAAGTCCCAAGATAACAGGGTTATTGATATAAAGCTGAAAGACATCTTAGGAGGATGGTACATTGAGAATTATGCTGGATTTGGAGTCACAAGGCCTGAGTTCAAATACTGCCTCTATTCTTTGTGATAGGCTCTTTGGGCTTCAGACTTCTTATCTGTAAAATGAAGGGGTTCACCCCTATTGCAGATGGCTCTGAGAGGCTTTATGACCCAAGAGATGATCCTCAGATGATCCTGCGATTCAGTCCAGTGATCTTCACGGTCTCTTCAAGCCCCCCTAATCAATCAATTCACAAGCATTATTATATATCAGGCTCTGTGCTAAGCATTGGCAGACCAGCACAAGGCAAAAGTGCAACCTCTGCCTTCTAGAAACTCCCACTGTTATAGGGAAGATAATATGTAAATAACTAGACACAAGTAGGATGTATACTGAGGAGACTGGAGGTCCTCTCAGCGGCAGGCACTAGCAGTGGATCTGGACTGGGAAAGGCCTCCTACCTGGCAGACTTTCACTTGGTTTTGCAGAAAGCTGGGAGAGCTCAGATGCCAAGGGGAGGTAGGGGAACATCCCCAGCATAGAGGACAGACGTAGGGGCCAAGTCACCAAGTCCAGAGATGGAGTGTCATATGCGAGAATCAGCAAAGGCCAGTGCCAACGGATCATAGAATCCATGGAGGGGAGTGAATCCTAGACTCTTCTTACAGGTCCCTTTCAGAGGTGGGGGAGGAGGGGGCGTATCTATGAAGGCACAGCCTTAATTCCCCTTGCTTGGCTACAGAACACCCTGGTCCCATTTCAAAGGGAAGAGGGGCCTTCTGGTGCCAGGGCAGGGGGCTGATGGGAGTCCAGAAAAGGACCACACTCTTTGAGCCCCTTTCTTTTCCCCTCTTCATGCTGTGCATCAGGGCAGCTGACAGATTTACTGAGAAAAGCTGGCCAGGCAAAGAGGCCTGGAGGAGCCGGTGGTAAACAGGGCTCAGAGGGAATTAACTTTTGGCCCACTGACAGCGGCTCTGACTGCCAAGCAGGCCGGCTCCTTCGGCCTCTTTCTTCAGCTGAGGCAGTGCCAGTGCCCAAGAGAGGATTAAGCAGGGAAATTCTGCCTAGAGGACTTGCCTGCCTCTTGCTCCAGGTCTATTGTGTGCTTAGAATGGCGGAGATGCCCAGTGCCAGGGGTGAGCAGACCCCTGGCGCTGCCCCAGAGCGTATCAGCTCTTGGCTCCTGAAAGTTAGGGTTGTTTTTTCCCTCAGAGAACTTAAGTTAAAAAGAGTAAAGAGGGGGAAGAAAAGGAGGAGGCCATTGAGTCAAAGATCTGCCTCGTGGGTTAATTAAAAGTACAAACTAGCTTAATTCCCAAACAGACCCCAGTGGGAGAGAGTGGGAAGCTTCCAGTGCCTTTCTGGGAGAGGTACCTGACCCGGGACCATCAAGAGCTAGCTTTCTGGAGGGCTTTGAGGCTGAGTCATTTCTCAATTCCTCTAACATATAGCATAGGCCTATTATGTGCTAGGCACCTGTGGTGAGGACTGGAGACCCAAAGACAAAGACCAAACTGGCCCTGCCCTCAAGAAGCTTTGATTTGGCTGGGGTTGGGTCTATAGTCATAGAGGATCAAGGGCTGGTGGGGGGGGACCTCAGAGCTGAACCTTTCTAAATTCCTCATTTTACAGAGGAGAAAACTGTAGTCCCAATGTATCAAATGATTCTTCCAAGGTCACAGAAACAGGTAGAATTCTAAACCCAGGGAGAGACAGCATGGCAGGGTGGAAAGACAGCTGTGTCTGGAGTCTGAGGGCTTGGGTTCGAGTCTCAGGTCTGCCCCTTCCTACTTGAGTAGCTATGGGGAAATGAGTTACCTTTCTGGGCCTCAGTTTCCTCATCTGTAAAATGAGGGATTAAATTGAATGATTACTGCTAAGGTCTCTTTCAGGGTGTGATGAGACTTAAAGGAGACAATAGATGTAAAAACCCTCGCAAACCTTCATGTGTTACAGAAACTGCATTTGTTATTATTAATTATTATTAACTTACAGTTATTATCATTAGTTATTATTCATTTACAGTCACCAGACCCCCAGTTTGATAAAATCCAGACTTCGTTCGCTGAGCCTTCTGCTGCCTTCCTGATGGTTCGAGCAATGTTTGTAGAGAATACCCAAGGGTCCTGGGAAATATTCTCTGGGGGGGAAATGCAGGCATACATACTTTTAAGTTTAATCTGCATTTTTCACACTTTTTTTCAGTCTAGAGAATCCACAAAAAATAGCTTGCTGATTTGTTGCTGCTCACACTGAAAATTTAACAATCAACTTTCTTACACAACAGGTTCCCCAAACTAGTTATAGGGGAGCTAGCTCACCCCTCGTGATTCTTCCAAGTCAAAATGTCTCGTTCTTGTGGGATTCAACTCATGGCTGTCCCAACTATTCCTGAGCTACATTCTAGTTTCTCTTGGGTGGAATCCTCGTGGCCAATGGTGGCTGTGCTTTTGTGGGGGGCATAGGATAGAGAGCTGCATGCCAGGTCTTCGCCACTTGTTGGCTTTTGTCTTGCCACTGGGCTTTGATGACTCTGGAAGAGAGAGTGAGGCTGAGGACTGTGCACAACTCTGCCTCACTTCCATCCAATTCACCCCCATGATGCCACTGGGCCTTTTTGATAAGGAGACTATGGTGATGGTTCAACTGAGTGGTAGGGAGAACCTGCTTTGGGCCAGTGATAGTGGGAATAGAGAAGAAGGGATGGGTGTGAGATCCTTTGCAGAGATGCCTTTGACCATGCCTGGTAATGGATTGGATAGAAGAGATGAAGAGGGAGGGGAAGAGATACCAGTAACCCCATGTCTTCTCATCAGTTCACTTCAGTCAACTCCACACCGTTTATCAATCACCTACCATATGTCATGCACTGGCAATGACAAGACACAAAGGAAAGTCTCTGCCTTCCAGGATTGTCCCTGGGGTACCTTCCCTTGATGTCTCAGAAAGAGCCCTGGAAGAGAGTGTGGAAAGCTGGACTCATGAACTCATTGAATCATCAAGTCAAGGAATCATAGACCTTCAGAGTTGGAAGGGACCTCAGTGGCACCTAGTCTAGCCATTTTCAAGAGAGAATTTCCATTACAATGTTCCAAGCAACTATGCAGCCTCTGAGTTAGGGAATGCTCAAGGTAGCCTAATTCTCTTAGGAAGTTTTCCTTGACATCAAGTCCACTTTGGCTTCTTTTGAAATTTTCCCCTTGTTACTGGTTCTGCCCAATGGGGCCATCAAGGAGAACAAGGGAGAGTGGTCTGGACCTCTTTCAGATCCCTGCCCTGCCCCTCACTATCTCTATGACACTGGGTGTTAGTTCATCTTCATGAGCTCAATTTCCTCATCTACAAAATGAGGGAGTTGGACCAATAGCCTCTAATTTCCTTTCAAGCTTTTTCAGACCTTGAATTCTATGATCCTATGAGTGTTAAGTGAATAAGTCAATAAGAATTTATTGAGTTTTTGTTGTTCAGTTGTGTCTGACTCTTTATGGTCCCATTTATGGTTTTCTTGGCAAAGTTACTGAAGTAGTTTGGAGAACAGTCTCCAGCCAATCAGATGGGGAAATTGAGGCAAACAGGTTTAAGTGACTTGCCCAGAGTCACATAGCTAGGAAGTATCTGAGACCAAACTGAACTCATGAAGCTGAGCCTTCCTGACTCCAGGTCTGACACTGGACCCATGATGTCACCCAGTTGCTCTTATTAATCATTTACTATATGCCAAGCACTGTGTTAAGCATTGGGGATACCAATATCAGCAGAAGGAAAGATTTTCTGTCCTCAAGGAGATTCCATTTCAATGGAGAAGGTAACACCTAAGTGGGAGCTGAAAGGAGGTAGGTGTGGAGGTGACTGATGAGGGACAAGTGAGCAGTACAGTACTGCCTGGGGAGGAATGAAGGCATAGACCACCTGACTTCCTCCTTAGAATGGAGGGTCTGGGAGGCACCAACCAGTCAGAGGGAGAGGCCTCTGGGAGGGATGTTACTGCCAAGGGGACAAGTAGTCCAGGACAGAGTGAGCTTGGCAGAGGGGAAGGAAGGAGGGAAGAGGCTTCTGTAGCCTAGGAAGAATGGTCCTGTGGAGATCAGCCAGCACATTGTGCTCTCTGAAGAGTCCTGATGACATGGGGATGTGATGAGTAAAGAGGATATGGTGGAGCCTGGGTGTGCCAAGCCCCAGGAAAGGCTGTTTCTGCCCCCCTCCCCTAGTCAGCAGCCTGGATACTATCCACCCTAGGTCCTCTGGGGCACGATACTGAGCCAGTCATTGGAACTCATTTTCATAATCTAGAAAAAATAGACTATGTGATTTCCAAGACTCTAGAAGTGCAAACCCCACCTTTGATACTCACCAACTGTGTGACCTTGGGTAAGCCTCTTAACCTCTCTGAGTCTCAGTTTCTCCATATGTAAAGTGAGCAGATTGGAACAGATAGCCTCTAAAGTCCTTATCAACTCTATGTCTTTGATGCTATGAACAATTCTAGGACAGAGTTTTGTATGGCTTCACTTGGGAGCCTTCAAACATCCATTAGACTGGGAGATCCTTGAGGGCAGGGGCTGTCTTTTGCCTTTCTTTGTAGCCCCGCTGCTTATCACAGTGATTGGCACATAGAAGGCCCTATACAATGCTTGCTGACACATCAAAGGAGGAGGCGATTATGAGAAGGGAGCATGAGGTCAGGTCTTCCTCCCCTTTTTTAGAGAGGGTGGTTGAATATGTGGAATCAGGAAATGCTATTCAGATATAATATACTTGGATTTCAGCAAGGCCTTTGACTGTCTCTGATCATAGGCTTGTAGACAGTAATAACTGTCAGGATGAGGGATGCTTTGTGATTGTGGAATGGGGAGGCTGGGAAGCAGATGACAACACAGGCTGCTGCATTAGAGAGTGTGGAACTGCCCTGATCTGCAATGTGCTGATTAATGGGGCTGATGTGAATGTGGAAGAAAGCCTCCAGAGTGGTGCTTCAGGGAGCTGTCCTTGGCCCTGGTTCTGCTCCACATTTTTATCAGCTACTCTGTTGAAGATGTGGGTGCTAGGTTTATCAGATGGGTTAGTGGAATGAAACTAAGATACAGGATGACAGGACCTTGACAGTCTAGAATGTCAGACTGAAACATGTAGAATGAAATTTAATACGAATGAAAGGTAAAAATTCTGTGTTGAGGTAAATAATTAATCGATGGCTCAAATGGAGGATGGGGGAAGTGTGGATAAAAAGCAGTTTATGGAATGAAGTTTTGGGGTTCCTAGTGGAATGCAAGCTCAAAATGAGCCAGGAGGGGCATGTGGCAGTCAGTCCAATCATGGTGATCATTTCTACTCATTATTCCAGTGAGGTTTTCACAAAAGAACAAAACATGTCAACAATGACCTTTATAATGGAATATCTAGCCTGGTCCAAGGATAGCCCCAAACCTAACTCAAACCTAACTGGGGTCATGGTCATGGGAAGGGAACTCAAGGGCCCAGTCATCTCAGGAAGGAATACAAGTTGATTTCAGGCACCAGGGTTAGAGAGTGATGGTCCTCAGGATGTAACAAAAGGAGAAAGAAGGCGTCATCAATGATCCTGTGGGTGGCTGCTCTTGGCCTTTGGACACCCTTGTTCCTATATCTAATTTTCTCACTGTTTCTAGACAAGCATTGCCATGCCTGGTACATCATCATCTCCATATCAGGGCAGTTTGATGAGCCAACTGAGGCTCATGGGCTGTACACAGAAGGGTCTGATTTTCACCCAATACCTAGTTAGTCAGCTTCCCGTCACAGATGTCACAGAAAGATAACTAAGGAGTGGCCCACAGAGTCTTGCTTCTGCCAGTATGGGGCATGCAAGCTTCCAGCTTGGTGAGTGAAAGGTTCAAGAGAAGACAGCTGAAGGAGGCAGGTCTAGGGCATCTACAGCCTGCCTCAAGTGCTCCAGGAGGCTTTCTGAGTTCTGGCAGATGTCTAAGGTTGCATGAAAGAAGGTGGTGATGATTCCATTGTCTTCTGCCTTGGTCAGTCTTATGCTGGAGGATTAGGTTCAGGTCCGGGATACACAGTTTAGAGAAGGCACTAATAATCTAGGGAGAGTCCAGGGAACGGCAGTCGGAAGAAAAGCATTATGTTCAGGCCGTAGGAAGGTCCAAGATCACACAGTGGAGGCAAGATACCTGTATTTGAGCCCTGGTTGAGTTGTCATAGGGAGGATGGATCAGACTTGGCATGGTTTGAAAAGGCTGGACAATGTCCAGAGGAGCCAACCAGGATGGGGAAGGGTCATGAGTCCATATCACATGAGGATTGCTTAAAGGCACTTGAGATGTTTAACCTGGAGAAGGCTCAGGAGAGAGATGACAGTTGTCTTCAAATACTTTCAAAGTTATTATGGAAGGAAGGGTCAGTCTTGTTCTGCTTGCCTCCCCTTCACCTTGGATGTCAAGAAGAACTCTCCAATAGTGAAAGCTCTTTGACTAGGAGAGTCTCCCTCCTACAGAGGAGCTTCAAGCAAAGGCTGACTGACCACTGACTGGACATGGTGTAACTGGATATTCTTGTTAAAGCACTGGGTTGGACAGCATGGCCTTGGAGGCTCTTTTGATTCTGAGAGTCTGGTCTAATAGTAATCAGTAAATTACCTCTTTATTAGGGGATCCTCAAAGTGAGCAAATTCAGGCTTTGCTGTGGAACAAAGGAAAGTAGCCAGAGCCATGGTTTTTGTTCATTTTCCCTGGACCCTTAAAGAGGGGACTGTCCAAGACCCAGTGGCCCAACCATCTCTCACGCAAGGGAATAGAATAGATCCAAGGGTGTCCTCTCTTTGACAAGATAGCGGATGAATCAGGAGGAGAGTAAATAAAACGAAACCCTGAAGGAGTCACTTCTAAAAGCCGATCCGTCCAAGGACACGCAGGAAGGGGAAGCAGAACATCACCCTCTCCTCTAGTGTCGATAACCTGACAATAAAAGGAGTCTAGGAATATAGGAAGTAGTGCTTTGGAAATGGCCGAGTGCTGGAAGAAGCTGAGCTATTTTTGTTAGCTGATTATTATTATTTAACAATCTTAGCCAGCTGAAATTCAGTCATGTCCCAAGAAAGATGTGTAATGTCTTAGAGCAGTCGAAAAATCAAAAGAAATAAAGTGAATCACTAAGCCCATGCCTTACATCTCTTGCTTTTTTTTGAGCTCGAGTTCTTCCTTAGAGCTTTCTGAATTGTATTTTAGATGCAAATTTAACAATCATCTTGTTTCTGGATTAAACCAAATTGAACAGAGAAAAGCAGAAAGCAGGTGTTATTGGAGGCAGAAGTAGAGAGAAACCAGAAGTCACAGGTGGTCCCTTGACAGTGAAGCAGGAGACAGAAAAAAAAGACATATAAAGCAGAAATAATATATTATAGAGGGTAGCAGGTTGGGGCCATTCAGTGAAGGGGCACATGGCCATATAGTCAGTAGCCAAAGAGCCAGGGTGTCCCAAAATTCTCAGTGCCATTTTAAACTTTGAGTTGGGGTCCTTCATGCTCAAAGAGGACCACAATGGCATCACTTCATTGGGGTCAAGGTGCAGTGTGTCTGACTGTGGCTGATCAGACCAATACAACCTTGGAAGGCCTCAGGTTGGACAGAAATAGTTCATGCGAACATTTGGAGTAGAGATGTCTCTAAATTTGCACGTCTCATATTTCTTATGAGCTACTGCAATTCTGCTTCACTCAAAGAGCACAGCACCTTGTTTGATGTGGGCATGCCATGCTGGGCACTTCTGTGCCACCCCCTACCATGTCATGCAAGTGATCCCAAAGTTCTTCAGAGAGACCTTGAGAATGTCTTCATATTGCTTCTTCTGACCTCTGTGTAAGTGCTTGCCTTATATGAATTCTCTGTAAGTCTTTTAGGCAAACATATGTTTGGCTTTTGAATAAAGTAGGCAGAGTTGCATGCGCTGCAGTTAGAGTTTGAATGCTTGGCAGTTAATTTTGAGAAAGGACCTCAGTGTCTGGTACCTTATCCTGCCAGGTAATTCTCAGAATCTTCCTAAGACAGTTCAAATGGAAGTGATTCAGTTTTCCGGCATGGCGCTGGTAGACTGTCCCTGTTTCACACGCATACAACAATGAGGTCAGCACAACGGCTCTGTAGACTTTCAGTTAGGTAGATAGACGATACCTCTTCTCTCCCATACTTTTTACTCAGATGACAGGCATACAGTCTGTCCTAAGGCCCTTATTCGAAGCCTGTCCAGTTTGGACATTCCCATCAGGGTCTTCCTTTTGCTGGTCTGGGCTTTGAAAAGCCCACAATGAGGCGTTAGGCCAGGACTTTGTTTCAGTGTCTTCTGAGTTATAAAAAGTGCACCAGACCCTCTAGAAAGATTTCCACACAGATAACATGAACATGAAAGAAATTTCAGCACTTCAAGCTGTCAGCTCCACTTAGGCAGAGGCATTGTGTCTGTAGGGATCTCTGGGACCCCTTGGATGTTTGTTAGGGCCACACAACCTCTGACCCAGTTATTTGTGAAGGTGTTTCCAAGGATACTACATTCACTGATTTTTTGACTTATGGTATAAATCTTTTACTATTGGTTGAGTCTTCCGTGTCTTCATGGTTAAAACTTCTGGCAGCTTACAGCCTGACACAGTACAGTACATTTCCTTATGGACAAATGTAACATAAATGTATTAGCCATGAACATATATGGAGCCTGAGGAACACAAGACTCTCAGAATTGCCCTTCTTCACCATAAGAGATTTCATCTGACCCTCTCTGTCTCTCTCCCCCTCTTCCTCTCTGTCTCTGTCTCTGTCTCTCTCTCCCCCTCCCTTCACCCTCTCTCTCCTGTATCTCATAACACATAATTTTACTTCAGTAAGGATACTGGGTCAGGCTAAATAACAGTTCAGAGGGCTGGACATCCCTTATTTATGCTCTGTCTAAAGGTGGCCTGAGAAGGCAAGACGAGTGTTTTTTCCTCAGGAGGACAGCTGAGCAGCCCTGCCTAACTGATCACAGCCATAATGTAAGAGAAATGTCAGTGACTGTATAATAACAGATAATTTTCTCCGTTCAGATCACACTTCGAATATGTTGGAGGCATTTTTCAACCAAAGGCTATTTTAAAGCAGTTGATCATCCCCGGCTTGGTGAGATGTGACAGGAAGGATCTTATGTGTGAGTCATCCATGCAAATGTTGGAAATGAACTGCACAAAAGAGAAGGTCATGCACTTTAGAGGAGGATTCTTTCACTTCAAAATCTCCCTTCCCATAAGATTTACAGCTTAGAAATTAGAATTCACATCTTTTCTTCATTCAGGAAAAGATAAAGGACTAGGGAGGATGTATTCAATTTCAGGAGAAGTGGACCTTGAGGACAGTACTCAGGGGCTTGTTTACCTTTCTGCAGGATCTCAAGCAAGACTTCCATGATGTTTGGTGGCATAAGAATCACTTTCAGTCCTTGTGATGTTTACACACTATTAGTTTTAAATGCTCAATGTACCCCAAAATAATTGATTTGGGGGATTGCTTGATTCCCCAGTGAGTGCTTTTCCATTGTGGGCCCTTTCAGGTTTATTTGCTGCAATTATTTTCCTTCTTTTCCCTCCTTTCAAGGACCAGCTTCCTTGGCCCAGACAGGGACAGGGAGGGTAGGCAGGAGGGGTAGGGTGGGAGAGAAGGGACTATCATAAGACCATCCATTAAATTCAGGATATCTAGAACCTCTAGCTCCCTTAACATGGGCATCCTCTCTTTTGCCCCAGTCTTCTATTGCTTCATAGATGACCTCTGGCATGTGCTGGCACTGAAGATGGTAGCAACATTGGTAGTAGAGCATAAGCTCGTTGGGGGTTAGGGACTATTTTTTTTCTTTGTATGCCCAGTGCCTGGAATATAGCAAGGGAGTAGCTAGAGAGTGGACTTGGGAGCTGAGATAGGACTTAGGACTAGAATAGATCAGGATGGGCCAAGGTAGACCTCAGCCATGTCCTGACTGTGTGATCCTGGGTTGACTCAAACTGACTCAAACCCCTCGGTGTCCCAAGACAGCTCTGTCACTTAGATAGGCAAGTTGTTGAACTGTGTCTGTGGAGGCTGTTTCCATGCCTGGAGTTTCCCCTGATAAAATCATAAAATTACTGAGAACAAATCAAAAACAGCCTAGCCCAAGGCTTTGTACATAGGAGGTACTTGATAAATATTGAATGGAATATGAAAGCATAGAACTGGAAGCCTTGGCACCTCAGTAGGATCTGCCAAAAATTGTCCTTTGCTGACTGAGCCTTTGAGAACCTAGAAACACCAGCACACTAGGAAGAGGCATCATCATTGTTGTCATGAACATTATCCTCACCCTCCTCCTCCTCAGTAGTGATTCTCAAAGGTTTGGAAAACATTTTTCTCACCTTATCTCATTGGATCCTTGTGACAACCCTGGGAGGTAGGTGTTTTTATTGCCTCAAAGAAACAGATGAGGAAACTGAGGCAGACACAGGTGAAGTGACTTTCCTAGGGTTACACAGCTAGTAAGAGGCAGGATGCAAACTCAGGTCTTCCTGACTCCAGGCCAGTGTGGTACTTCCTAGCTGCCAGTAAATGCCAGTTTCTTAGCCAGTAAAGGTAGAGGTTGGATTTGAACACAAATCTTCCCATATACATATATACATGCATACACACATACATATACATACACATATACATATACTTACATACAAGTGATTTCATGGATATAGATAATTAACTTCCCAGAAGTAAATTCCCTGTCCTGCCTCACCTCCCTTCAAATCAGCAGCTGTTCAGTCATTCAGAGAGCTGTCTGAGGTACTGATGGGTTAAATGAGCTGCCCAGGGTCACACAGTCATAATGTGTCAGAAGTAAGGATCAGCCTATGTCATCCTGCCCCTTTCACCAGGCACTCCTACCACTTCTGATTGTGCTATTGAGAAGTTAGTAATCACACACATTTCTAGGGCCCTTGAAGGTCTGCTTAAGGTCAGAGTTTGACCCTGGATCTTCCTGGTCATTGGAGGGTTGGGGTGGACTTGACAGGTTCTCTGGGTAAAAGAGATACTGGAGCTATGCCTTGATGCCTCTCAATGACTTGAGAGAGGCTTAGGATTTGAGAAGGAACCAGGAGAGGGAAAAGGGTACTCAGAGTGGGAGAACACATGTGAATCAAGGTGTTGTGATGAGCATGAGATCTTCAGGGGACAAGAAGGAGCCCAGTCTGTCCAGAACAATGGGGGCATGTAGGGAAGGAAGAAGATATATGGTAGGGAAACTGAGGCACATGACTTTGGCACCAGGAATGCCAGGAAGCCAGGTGGCACAGTAGATGGAGCTCTGGACTTGGAAATGAGAAGGCCTGGGTTCAAATCCTGTTCAGACATTTAGCTTTATAGTACTTGGCAAATCCCTCAACCTTTCTGTGCCTCGGTTTCTCCATCTGCAAAATGGGGAGAATAATAGCACCTCTCTCCCAGGATTGTTTGAGGGCATTCTGAAGACCTTAAGGCATTCAATAAATACTAACTATTGTGACCATTTTCATCATGGTTCCTACTATTCTGTTGGTGCCCTTTCTTGTCCCTTCCCCCTTCTCCCCTCCCCTTTGGGCTTTGGATATTGGCCAGGGACAAAGCCTGGCTAACTACAGAAATCGGACTTTGGAGGATTCATATCCCAGCTTATCCATCACTTCTTGCATGTGTGATCTTAGCTAAGTCAGTTTCCCTCTCTGTGCCACAGTTTCTTTAACTGTAAAATGAGATCATCCTAGTTTTGGATCTATTATTCTATGATGTTAGAAAGAGGGAGGTGGGGATGGGGGTGGGGCTGTCCACAGTTTTCTGAAGCTGCTGAACAGATGGTTAAAAGAGTGAACTTGACCCTTTGGTTGGGAAACTGATAGCCTTCATGTATTGTGTCCATGACAGGCACACATGCATGTGCTCCTCACCCCTACAACACCCACCCCAGGGATGCACAAGTGGACACACTTTGAATAGATCATAAGGATGGGAGACTCAGCCAAACATCAGATGGGTGATCCACATGACCGAGCCCATGAGGCTGGGAGTCATGAGACCTGGGATGGACTTCTAGTTTAGCTCCGCCCCTTTCTGAGTGACCTTAGGCAAGTCATTTCCTTGAGCTGGGAGTCAGTGCCATTGATAAAGCAAAGGGGCAGAACGAGATGATCCAAACCTCCTTCCAGTTCTGACAATATCAGAGTTTTAACTCTGGTAGGGAAATCAGGGCTGTGTTCCAGGGCACAAAATTTCGAAGGTACTAGTAATACTTAGTACTTTTTGAGTGGTATAGAAACCATGAAGCTTAGTACTTTCATGGTGAGTTTTTCTGTTTTGTTTTTTAGCTTAACACCTCGGAATCAAGAATACTTATGGAACACTAGTCCCAAAGCCTCTCGGTGTGGGACCGTCTTCTCACTAGTAGAGATGATGTTCTGTCCTGCATGAGGGATGGGGCAGAGCCCAAGTTTTTCAGTTCTTCTGGAGAGTCTTTGAGTGTCTTCAAGCTTTTAGTCACTTTGGGTGCTTCTGGCTTCTAGCCTCCAGCCACACATGACACAGCCATGTGCATGGGAGGCAGAGTCTATCCCACCCGTGAGCCTCCTGCTACACTCACTTAGAACATGAAGATATCACATGAACCATTCTTCTTGCCCCGCGGCAGCCCCAGCATGGTGAACTCCTGCCCTTCTCCACCACAGCTAATGTCCTCCAAGTGAAGTCTTAATGTTTTTATTCGATTTCTTTTTGTGCTGCTTACAAAATTTGCCTCAGGTAGTAACAGCTAACATGGATATAGTGCTCATTGTGTGCTTTGCAATGAATACATCCTGTAGTCATGGTTTTGAATTCTGTGATCTAAAGTCCTTCTTAGCTCTAATGTTCTAGGTTCTAAGACTCACCAACTTTGACATTCTGTGTTCTAAGAGCCCTCCGATTCTGACATTCTGTGTTCTGGCCTGAAATCTATTCTGGTCCTGATATGCCATGTCCTAAGGCCCCTCCCAGCTCTGCCTTGTTCTTCTCTACACTCTCACCTAGCCATTCTGTTCTAAAAGACCCTCTGTCTCTGACGTTCTATGTTCTCAGGAGGCCTATCTCAGGTCTGACCTTCTTGGAGTCTTTGACTGCACCAATCATCTCAATGTCCAGAAACAGGAAATGGCAGTCAGACTTGTGGAGCGGAAAGGACCTTAGAGTTCACGTGGACCAAACTCTAAATGAAAGGAAATACTGTAATCCCATACTGGATAATGGCTGTCTCTTGTCCACTCAAAAACCTTCTAGGAGGGGAAAGCTTCTCTCTCAAGGCAGTCCACCCCACATTAGGTTGATTCTAAATGCCATTTGCAAGCCTTAAAATGATACATAAATTTTAGATATTATTATTATTAATTATTAAAATGTTTTCCTTGATTTTAGATTTGATTCTTTTTGACTTCTGCCCCTCTGAGACCAAACAGAACATGCCAAGTTCCTCTTCTACAAGGTAGCCTTTTAGATACTTAAAGACACCTCTCATGTATCCTCTGAATCTCCTCTTGTTCAGGCTAAACATTCCCATTTGCTTTAACTTATCCTTAATGAGATCTGTACTCAGAGCCTTTCCTTACTATGAGGTTTACCCTACTCCAGTCCTTCTTGAACTAGGACACCTCAATCTATTGACCATGTCATTGATTAGACACCAGTGATGCCAGAGTGGGACACTGGGCATTGTGTGGTCAGATCATCTGGGCCTTCTGGCCTGTGCCTTCACGTAAATTCTAAATAGCATTTGACGAATACCTTCTCTCCCTTTCCATACGAGCTATAACCTCCCCAGTGAGGAGAGCTGTCTCTCCACACTGAACTTGCAGAAAATGAACCAGCAACTGTGGGAAAGGTTATGTCAAGTGGGAGACGGGTCCGATGGAAGGAAATCTCCATTCAAGCGAAGGCATCTGTGACCTGTGTAAGAGGGTGCGTGATCTTGGAGAAACATGGTGGCTCAATGCCATCCCATGCTGGAAGGGAGCTTAGAGAAGATCTGATCCAATCAGTATCTTCCCCAGGCTCCATTCAACCCAATCATTCAGCAGACATGTATTAAGCACCTACTGTGGGCCAGGAACTGAGGTTACAACAAGAAAAATAGAGCAGTTCCTGCTCTCTAGAAGCCTATATTCCATTAGAAGGAAAAAATGGCAATACATACATAAAAAATGAAATACAGAATATATACAAAGTATATATTTTAGTGTGTGAGAGCCTTTGAGACGAGGCTCAGGAGAGACTTCCTGTAGGAGGCGCCCTTGAGCTGGGGTTTGAAGCCAAGGATTTTACAAGGTAGAGGTGAGAAAAAAAGGCAAAGGCATGGAGGTGGGAAATGGACTATGGTGTACAGGGAACTGTAAGAAGACAAGGTTGGCTGACACATAGAGTGCATAAAAGAAAATGATGCGCCTGGAAAGAGGACCTGGAGTGATGGGGAAGGACAGGGCTTAAATTTCATCTTAGAGGCTTGAGGAAGGCCCTACCTGCTCCTCCTTAGGCTACTTTTCTCCAGGACCACCTACCCTGATCTTGGTTTCATCATCCTGAATCCATTCTTGATCACCCTTACCCCAAAAGGCTCTGGTTTGTCAGGTCCCAGAATCCTAGACTCCAGTTGGGGAGGTCACTGGGTTGAAGACTCTTGCTCTTGTCCTGCTTATACTGGGGGCCCTCTGGGCTCTCATCTCACTCTGGAATTCTATGTTAGCATGGTAAAATGGATACAGGTCAGGCGTCAGAGTCAAGAAGACCTTGCTCTGAGTCTTGCTTCTGACTGGACAAGTCATGGGAATGTCCCAGGATTCCAGGCAGCTCCCTCAGACTCTGTCCTAGAGAAGGTGTTGGCAGAGGGAGTTTCCTCATTGGGGAGTTCCTGAGGCTAATAAAATCACAGGCCTGATCCCCATCTCAATTGCTGTGAGCTATTCCCAAGGCAACAGACAGAGTAAAGGGTTTGTCATCAAAATCGAGACCTTGTTAAGTCTTTTTTAGTCACGTCCAATTCTCTCTGACCCCCTTTGGGGTTTTCTTGGCAAAGATACTGGAGTGGTTTGCCATTTCCTTCTCCAGCTCATTTTACAGATGAGGAAACTGAGACAAACAGGGTTAAACGACTTGTCCAGGGCTGTACAACTAGTAAGTGTCTGAGGCCAGATTTGAACTCATGAAGATGAGTTTCCTGATCCCAAGTGAAGTGCTATATGCACTCTGGTGCCACCTAGCTGCTCATCAAAGTACCTGGGTTCAAATTCCAACTTTTTACTTGTGTGACCTTGTGGAAATGATTTCACTTTTCTGGGACTCAGATGCAGCATGTGTAAAATAAAGGGGTGAGACCAGATGCTCTGTGCAGGTCTTGCTAGGTCTAAGAGTATGACCTTAAGATCCATGATCCTTGGTGCAGAGGATAGGCTAGAGAAGAATGGAGAGTCAGCTTCAGATCACAGAGGGGGAATGTACAGGGGAATGTACTAAGGTCCTACCTGGCCCTTTATTTTTCTGGTCTCATCATCAGGCATCTGGAACACAGAAACATCAGCCTTGCTCACAAGGGAACAGAAAATTCAGCAAGCCAATTTTCTTTATTTGGTGGGAGGAGAGGTGGCATGTTTCAAACTGATCCCTGATTGCCTGAGTGGCCTGGACTCTTCGCTGCTTCCCCTCATGCTAGGAGGACCTGATTTTAGAGTTCTTTTCTATTTCTTTTATTACTCGATTAAATATCTAACCCTCCCACTGAAGTTCTAATGCCTGGGGAAGGAGGAATCTCATCCCCCAATCTGGCTGACAAAGTATGGTGATCCTCCAGTTCCAATGCCTGCGTACAAGCATGGCTTGTGTTCCATTGTCTCTGGGACTCAGTGTGAGAGAAAAGGCGGGGTGGCTGGCCTGCAGAATGCAGGAAGAGAGTGGATCTTCTCTAACAGTCTTCCCAGACTATGAACCAGGGAGCTGGGCAGTGCCCCAGCAGCTGCCTGCTTTTGGGGTGATCTGGCTTGCTGGACTGCTCCATGTCCTCTATTTTGAAAGCTCTTTAGATGTTGGAATTAAGAATTTCACAATAGGAAAAGGGTATCAGAAGTTATTTAGGCAAGTCCTCTCATTCCACAGAGAAGGAAATAGAGGCCCAGAGAGATAAATGCCAGGGGAAACACAGTCACATGCCAAGTTAATAATCAAATGAGTCCTGAGAATCAGTTCCCCAGACTGTAGGTGTAGCGGTCTCACTACTCACCCTACCAGCTTAAGGTTGAGGGGCTCCACTCACAAGCCATGCGGGATCATTGCCCCCCATCCCCAAAGAGGCAACTAGAGTCCTCACAAAACTCAGGAGTTGGAAGAAAAATAGCTCCAGCTGAAGCTCTGTGCTCCCTACTCTTGTTAAATGTCTGGGAAGGGCAGAGAAGGAGCCTTGGAATGATTTTCTTTGAGCTACCAAAGCAGTTGGAAACCACATTCTTCTATTATCTGTAAGAATTTGGGGAATTGCAAGGGAAGAGGAGCAGCC